>NC_043989.1:10092666-10162666 GCF_902150065.1 Myripristis murdjan
TTCTCTGCCTACTCGTCTGTCTCTCCTGCTCCTTTTGTGTCTTCCTCTCACCCCAGCCCTCCTCTAATGACTGGTTGGATTGTTCCCCCTCTCCTTTCTTCTCCCTGCTGCACCTGTCTGATTGCAGTGGAGGGTAAAACCTCACACAATCAGGAAATCAAGACACTTGTTTAAAAGGCAACGGCCATTCAAGCTGCCATGTTGAGAAAACAAGGTTTTACCTCAACTGGCACAACATTTCGTCAATGCTGGCAAAAAACAAAACACCGAATAGCCACACAGCACACAAACGGAGACGGTGTCACAGTCTCGATGCTCCTGCAACAAGAGGAGCAAAAAAAAAAAAAAAATGGTGTTGCTGTCCCGTCCAAAAACACTGACCACTGTTTAAATTTCATTTTAACGTCTTAAGCTGTGGGTTGGGCGCAAAATCCACCGCAGACCTTTTCCTGTTTGGTTTATGCTAGACAAGTGCAATAAAATTTGATCACTTTCGATCTTGGCCTGAAAAAAATGTATGAATCATTTTTAATAGCGCGTCCCACCCAATTAATGCGGGAGGAAAGATTTATGAAGCCAATAAATTGCGCTGAGAAACAGGGCAAAGCCTTCTGAGGGAATGAAGTGACATTTGGACAGTTTGTTACTTCTTATTTCAGCGTTGGAAAAAAAATATCCACACGTGTCCTTCAGCGATAAAATAAACTTCTGCTTCTAACTCAACAAAGTTTTGCACACAATAAAATCGCAGCTCCCATTTCTGCGAATTTGCACATTCTTGCACTTTTTATATATTGTCTGATTACTTAATGCATTTATAGGCCAGTTTTATGTATTTGTATTGATTTTTTTTTTTTACTGCAGTGTTTTACGTGCCATTATGTTGCTTTTACTGTTTTTATTGCCCTTGCGTTGTCTATTGTTTTTAATCACACCTTACTACAAGCTGAATTTAAGCAAAGTACGAATTAGCCTCTCTCGTACAGTGGAGGAATGTGAAAATGGCGCTGCAGTGGCCGATTTGGCACCAATCCCGATCTGCAAAGTCAAAGTCAAACCTCCAAGAGTGTCAAAACATGAAGAAACCCCATTTTTGAGTGGAGAAGGTCTTCAAGTCGCTAGCCTGTGGTTAACGCAGAGCGGAGGAAGTTCATTAACAACGCTAAGAAGAGCCGCAGTGCCAATTCACGAACTAATTTTCCCCCGAATCACCACAAGTGCCCGGTGAATTAAATAACACACTCACATTTATGTCATGTTCAATTTCAAATTCGCAGCCGCGCCGCTTCAGAGCTGCAGTTCATCGTCTCAAAATAAACAGAGCGGCGGCTGCGTGTCATAAAGTGAAGACAGACGACAGTCGAACATGGGAAAGTGGGAAGGAGGCTTTCTGAGAAAAGTCAGACAGACACAGAGAACAACGTTCTGCAAACTGCCAAGAACCTGAGGGTGGTTTCAACCAGAACATTCTTTTAAAGCTTATAAAGTGCTTTACTGAAACCACATTATGCACAGTGCGCAGTCGTGTGTGTGTGTGTGTGTGTGTGTGTGTGCATGTGTGTACAACAATTTGAGCCTATTACACAAATGTAGATTACGGGAAGAAGAGGAAGAAAGGGAAGAAAAAAGAAGGAGAAAAGGGAAATAGAGAGGAACAGGCTCGCAAAAATACACACATATATGCACATGCACGCACACACACACACACACACACACACACACACACACACACACAAAGAGCGAAGATCACACAAGTGCACAAAAGGAAAGCAATAAGAAAGGTGAGGGAGGAAGGAAGAAAGAGTAAAGAGAGATGACAAAGGAGAGGAAAAATAGTTCACACTTAAACATGGACGTGCTAACGCTCGAGGATTTACAGGTAAAACGCAGGATGTACAAGATACTGACATTTTAATGACTACCTTGACAGAGTATTTTTTCTTCCTATAAACTCCCATTGAGTTTGTATAACTTCACTTTGCGAAACATAAACAAAAGCTGGAGACAGTCGGCCGGGCTGGAGACATCCTCGACGCTCCATTACCAACTTGGCAGTCGTCAACTTGCTGAAAAATGATCCGGTAGCTGCTCGTGAAAACATAAAAATGATGTTTTTCTCTGTTGCTCGTGTCTTCCACCGACAAAAGTGCAGAGGGGGGGAATGAGACTTCAGCATTTGACAGTTCGCATGCTACGACGCCACACCTGTGATCTGCCACCAAAACGTCTCCATGAATCATTTTGCATTCCGGTCCATTTCATTTAAACGCCTATTTCAACTCACTGAAGCGCTTGCAATTGCACCATTTGTAGATAATGCGCTGTGTAAACAAAAACTGACTTGATTAATGAATTCATTTATTTGGTCACAAAAGAGGGATTAAACTCTCAGTTGGAAAAAAAAAGCAAACAAAAAAATTGGCTACAAACTGCACCGACAGATTAGCCAGGTTATAAAGAATGTATTAAATGCCAGCTTTGTGAAAAAAAAAAAAAAAAAAAAAAACATCGCTGACGGCAACAAAGGAAAATGACACAATTATTTATCGGCTACGTTTGAACAAAAAGGGAAGGTGTGATGAAGCTGAAACGAATTCAGGAGAGAAGACGGAGGGAGGAAAGGTGAGCAGGAAAGAGAGAGAGAGAGAAAAAGGGGGCGAAACAGGCCAGCCGGGGTTGAAAGTAGGTCAAAGGCTACCAGTACTATTCCAGTTCAGTGTGTGTGTGTGTGTGTGTGTGTATCATGCATGCCTGGCCAGTGCACGCAGACTAGGGACTGGGTTACGCTGGGGGGCTAAAGAGAGGCAGAAGGGGAGAGAGACATTTACATTAGACTCTCTCATCCAGAGCCACTTACAATATGTGTGACATCAGAATGAGCTTCGACTCCTGGATCAACAGCATCACAGCGGGCGATATGCAACAACCTCAAGTTGGCCTATTAAAATGTAATAGGCCAATAACGTAATAACTGGCCAATAATGTAATAAAAGTCCTGAACCGATAACGCAATAACTTTTGGCCAGTAATATAATAACTTATTATGTTATTGGCTGGTTATTACATTATTGGCCTGCTTAAAAAAAAAATCTTTGCAAATGTAATAACTGAGCCAATAATAATATACTAATATCACTTGATTTAAGTTTTATTTATTGGAGATAAATGTAATAAAATGCTCTCTCTCTCTGTCCCCCTCCCCAGGAATTAAGACTATCTGTTTGTATAACTTGATGATCAGAATTATGTTCAGCACAGCAACCAGTTCCTTTTGCCATTCAAGTGTCAAAACGTGTTTGAAAACACTGACAATTACTCATATATTACATGTAGACCTGTAAAACTGTGCCTCTTTGAGGATGATGTATTCTCAAATGTAATGACCACACATTTTGGTCATGAAAAATGTAATCTTTATTAAACCTTTGTAACAATTGTTCCTTAAATAACCGGACTGACTGCTGGTCTCAACCTCTGAAGACCCCGAACTGTAAAATAGAACGTATAACATGAGCAATAAAATAACGCAATAACCAGCCAATAACGCAATAACTTATTACGTTATCAGTTCAGGACTTTTATTACCTTATTGGCCTATTACATTTTAAAAAGGGCAAATTTATTACATCATCGGCCATTATTATGTTATTGGCTGTTATTGGCTTCTACAAGGCTAAGACAGAGGAATAACACGCAGCTTAACATGAAAAAAGAGCTCAGGAATAAGGAAAAACATTCAGGTTTCGTGTCATTTACCCGTGAGATAACTTAAGTTGAGTTAAATTTTCAGACTGGTCGAGGAGCTAACAAACAGAGTGAAGCAGCAGACCTGCGGACAGACAGAACGTGTAAACAGCTCCAGCGTTTCGCCCTGTCCAACCTTCACCGGCGACCTCTGACAAACACTTGTTAGGCTGCAGCCGCGGCAGGTGCTGCTGCCGTATGTGGAGAATCCAGGGTCCAGGTCAGGGTGCTGCTCAGTCACTGTCAGGTTAGAGCCACCAGGGCTGCACAACACTCAGCGGCCGGGAGAGAGACAGTGTGTGTGTGTGTGTGAGAGAGAGAGAGAGGGAGAGAGACAGTGTGTGTGTGAGAGAGAGAGAGGGAGAGAGGAAGAGAAAGACATGTACAAATAAATGTACATGGTCGGTCTCTGGCAACATCAATAACCTAAACAAAGTTATTATCAATACGTCACTTTGTACAAGCATATGGTGTGTGTGTGTGTGTGTGTGTGTGTAACAGAGCGCCTCGTGCCTCACTGATAAAGCAACACATAGTTGGCATAAGATAAGATAGAGCTGGCGCTCAGGGTGAGTGTGTGTGTGTGTGTGTGTGTGTGTGAGACAGAGTGTTTGTGTGTGAGTGAAAAAAAGCAGTGTCCTCGACCTGACTTTATCTGCATTCTGGAGGCAGACACTGTTACTCATTAACAACACTGATAAAACACACACCCACCCACACACACACACACACACACACACACACACACACAAACAGGCATGGTACTGCCACCTGCTGTGGTCCACTTAAGTGATAAGAGGAGAATATTTGCTGCGATGGAGCCTTTCATGTTGACATAACACACACACACACACACACACACACACACACACACACACACACAGATGGAGAGAGAGACTGGCTTTCTAAACATCTCAACAGAAAGACTTTTCCAGTTCTTTATAATTCAAAGACACGCTGCTGTATCCAAGCAGGTAACCCCGAAACGCCAAAACCTCACCTTCAGTTTCATTCCAAACATATCTGACTGATTTCTGACTGACTTCATTACTTAATTATCTTGAAAACTTCAAATTATTAATAAAACTTTGAACTGCCCTTCACTTTTGCATCAAGCAACAACAGTGGAAATGGTATTAGAACATTTCTGAAGCATGAGAGGAGAAACGTTCAGCGGATAATTTTCTGACAAAATAAAAGCTCAGGTACTCTGTTTGGGTCTAAAATCGGTTCTTTTTCTTTTTCTCATCTCTCGCCTTGGCTCTTCATGTTTCAGTTTCATTCCTTTACACTTTTCTTTTACTCTGTTTCATGATCATTTAAAGGTCACAGGGATATTTTAAGGGCTTTGCTTTTTGAAGGTTTACAAACTACAGATCAAGGCGTATTCTGCTGTTTCAGTCTGAATACAAGAGCTACAAGTTAATGTGTCAACTAAAAATGTAAAATGAATGAAAAGACTGTCGCTGGCTCCAGGAGGAACTAAATTAAAAGTAAATACAAAAAACAAAAAAAAAAACAAAGTTATTGAGCCACATGGGATGTTTTTGTGCTCCTCCTTCATTCCACCGTTCAACCTCTTCCTCCTCTTTTTCCTTCTCCTCTCCCTCACATTTCCTCCTCCTCCTCCTCCACCTGTGTGTTTTCTGGTTCACTGGGTGGAGAGTCAGACATTCCAAGCACACACACACACATACACACACACACACACACACACGCCCCCTCCCACATTCCACACCCATGCTCAGCCGTAACTAAGTCCATTTGTTCAGCTCAGGCCACCGTCTCATCTTAGCCTACTGTGTGTGTGTGTGTTCGTGTGTGTGTGTGTGTGTGTGTGTGTGTGTGTGTGTGTGTGTGAAGAAAGGGTTTTTAAGGGCATGTGTGAGTGTGTGTGATTAACCTATTCCACTTTTTTTCTAATCTCTCCTGGATGATTGACATCTAAATGTCTCACGGCATTCATCTGAGAAAAAAAAAAAAAGCAATCTGAGGAAAAAAAGGGAGGACACCTGATGAAGATGCAACAAAACTATTTCTCTCTTACAAAAAACTCAAATTTGTGACCTAATAATTTTTCCCTTGACAATATTGGACCATTTCACGCATAAGAGAGGGATTTTTAAAACGTTCATTTCCCAGACTGCAGAGATTCATTATTCCATCGCCCCACTTGAAGTGCTTTTGACCTTGAGATATGAGATATGTAAGATACTTTAATTTGTGTTTAGTATGAAATTGATGAAGATACCATACATATAGAACATTGGCAAACAGATTCAAAGTGGTGAAATAAAATCATAATGTTGAAATAATTTCTTATACGTGTTTTTGTTTGATAAATTTTGTGAAGGAAACTCCTCACTTTGGAAACTACTGACGTATGACATGTACTCCAACTTTTTGTTGTTTTTATTTTTTAACCGTCATGTATCCATTCAAGGTCACCTCATTAAACAGTATCGTCCTTCACATTCACAGCTTTAGTGCCTTGCTCAAGGGAACCACAGCAGAAGATGGTGAGGTAGGGAGGAGCATTTCGTCCATTCACTTTCTCCTCTCGGCTGCTCCGGGACTTGAACCAGTAACCCTCCCGTCGACAGCACGCTTCTCTAACCTTTAAACTCCAGCCATTTTTTTTTTTTGTTGCTTTAACTACCTTTTCCATAAAAACAAAGAGTATCGTGACATTAATTATCTAATAAAAACCGAATGTTTTTCTAATATTTTATGATTTCACAGCTGAGACTGCATGGAAAAAGTCAGTTTCACTACTGGAAGTTGAAGCAAGCGATTAAAAATACACTGACAGATGTAAAAAAAAAATATATATATATACTGATGCAATAATCTTACATTTTATGATCTTTTACACCATCAACTGTCCAGGGATGAAGCCCAAATGGCTAAATCTGGCACAGTTACCTTTTTGTTACATTTACTGATGTGCACTGTTCCTTTTTAAATATGTAAATGTATAATCTTGTAAAATTACTCAAAAAGAAACACAAAATCCAGAAAATATGTTGCCTTACTGACTAATATATTTAAAGAAGCAAGAATACTTGATGCTTGACTCACCCCTTTAACAATCCCAGTGTGTTGGGCTGTGGCACATATCTGCCATGACGCAGAGCCGGAGGAGTGCCGATTGACAGTGGACACTCTCCACCACACACACACACACACACAGGCAGGCAATCGCAGAATACCGCCTGAAAGGAATCAGTCATCATGTCACTTGTACCTGTCAGTGTGGGCTAATCTCTCTCTCTCTCTCTCTCTCTCTCTCTCTCTCTCATGTACACTCCATCTCTCTTTTTACTCTCTTTTGTTTCTGTGTGTGTGTCCAAAGAGAGGTACATCCAACATAAAAAAGAGAAATCACAAAATTTCCACCTTCTTCCCCAGCTGATGAGGGATATGAGGGATTTGTGGTCCTTTTGCGCTGCGGAGGTACCAAACCCACTTCTTGGCACTTCTTTGGCACTAAAAGCATCAAGTTTGGATTTTCCATTTGCCATGGATTGAGCTCCTGTTCATTTCTGACATGTGGATCTCGGAGGAACCGACAGGACCCTGGGGGCGGGATTACCGCCCTGTCAATCTCTGATTGGTTACACACTTATGCATCCCTGAGGCGACAACCTTCAATAAAGTAAATTCATGTTGAGGTCGAAGCACTTTGTCAGCTGTCGGGCTTTCCGAGGAAGCCGACTGGAGAAAAACACGATGAGATCCGAGGCCTCGTCATTTTGTCAGATTCAACAAGAGACAGAGGGGATGAAATCTGACGAGAAGGAAATCTTGCTGCATTTTGATGAAACTGAGCTGCAAGTGTGATCCTGACCAATATCAAGTATAAAAAAAAGTTGTAAAAAAACACATGAAAATAATTTTTTTTACCATATAAAATCATTAGAAAACCACTGAGTCATTACAAAAAAAAAGTCATAGTGTTACATTATTAATAAATCCTGTTCCTGTTGGTTTCTTGTGCTTTCGAGGAGCCTGTGCAAAGTAAAACATCTTTTATCTCCTGACTACCCACTTCTCAATCTAATTACCACAGAAATATTTACGAAAATGGAGTTACAGTACCTAACACCTCCTTAACTTCCACTCCACCGCCGCTCTAATCACCCCCCACCTCTCCATTTTCCACCTCCCTTCTCCAAAGCCCCGACAGCACAACAGCTAAAGCCTCGGAGAGCAGTGCCCAAGTGCCTTTGTTAGTTACATGTGGAAGAAAAGGGCCTGTTGTGCCCGGGTGTGATGATGGTGCCAGCACAACAGAGGGATTACGCCTGGATAATACTCCTGAGCTGACCGGTGTGACGAAGGGGCCGTGCAGCGGGAAATAATTCACACAGCTAACCAGTCTGCAGGCTTTTCAGCTGCACGTCAGCACGTTGTGGTTCCTGCTGCAGGATTAATGTCCTGCTTTATTAGGCCGAGGGTGGGAGCGGCACACAACACTTTTTTAGCAGCTCCGCTTAGCGTCTGTGCATTATTTGGAGACAAGGGACCGTGTTACATGTCTAAATGTCAATAGTTACTGTCACTATCTCCTTATTGGCTACTTTTCTGCTTAAGAAAGGGACAGTTCACCTAAAATCCCCCCTCAAAGAAAAGATATACTTCTTCAAGGCAGACAGACACAGGGGTTAAATAGGAAAAACATCTTTTTTGAGGTGTGAGAAGTCCCTTGAACAATATTTAGCACAGGATGTTCAGTCCTGATGAGCTGTGTGTCCTGTTGTTCTTGCACGATTGCCTCTGAACCGCAGCTAAAGATACAGCAGCTTGTCATATTTTTTGCAGCACACAGTGAGATTTTATGTTACATTTTCAAATCTCAAAGCCGCACCAGAGGCTTCAACCAAGCAACGCAAAGCCAGATCAACAACTGTCAAAATGAGGTTCGCTAAATTTAAATTCAAGTTCACTGAATTGACAGCCAGATATGTTATATTTAAAGCCAGATTCATTAACTTAAGAATCACTAGATTTAAAGCAAGATCTGCCATTTTTCAAAGCCAGATTGGCTGAATTAAGATTTTCAAAGCCAGATTCACTTAATTTAAAGACAGATTCACGACATAATCCACAAGTTATGGTGCCAGGTTCACAATTTTTCAAAATCTGACTCCCTAGATCTGGATTTTGTTCTCAATGCAAAAGCAGTTCAGTATAAAAGCTGGAGTCAATGATATTGAATGATATCAAAATAAACATCAAGCTTTAGATAAATGAAGAAGCATCATAAGAAGCCACACACTGTGCAACTTTTAAACATAAAAAACAGTAAATGACACAAAACTGAAATGCCTTGTCTGGCCACACACACACACACACACACACATTCAGTAGTAAGTCTGTCCCCTCCGGAGTCCCGTCTTGCCTTACCCACCCCCACATCTCTCACAGTCCTCTCACATTCCCCCTGCAGTATGGATTCCTCATCGACAACTGGCACTGGAGAAAAAGACGTGTGTGTATGTGTGTGTGTGTGTGTGTGTGTGTGTGTGTGTGTGTGTTCACATAAGTGTTGGTTTCCTACTTGTCTGCCCTCCTGTTTTCATTTTGTTCCTCAGTCTTCACGCGACACATGCCACCACCGAGAGAATCGGCCCACAGCAGCTTTTCTCTCTCATCTGTGGTTTCCCTGAACGGAGTCGCTTTAATAAAAACGCCTGTTGGGGTTTTTTCTTCCGCTTTATCAGCTCGAACGCAGCGAAGAAACAGATTAAAGATGGGAAGAGAGCAACAGAGACAGGCAGCAGAGACTATGACACTGATTTATTAGGAAAAGATATTAGGATTATTAGGATTAGGATGCCATATAACGTATGTTAAGGTTGCTGCTTTTGCACTAAATGAGCGCTTCATGATCACCGATGCTTTAAACTGAAATGAGCTGATAACACACTAAACGTGGATACACCGATGGCGATGTAGTGAACATATTCTACTGTTTCTATTATCACAACCCTGTTAATATCCACCACATTGACTCATTTTCCCCTTTTTTTCTTTATTTTTTTTATTGATTTACTCTTCTAATAAAACGTTTGTGCACTGAGCAGAATTAACAAATGCTGATGGAAGTGAGGACTGTTTAGAGCCAAGATGTAACACTATGGTTGAGTCTACATGGTTCTCATCATCATCCTTATTCACTTATATATTACTTTACTTATAGCACTTCTTTTTTATCAGTTGACTCTAAACGTCAGTCACCTCCATTTTGCATAGCACACCTTTTTTTTTTTTTTTTTACTCCATTTATTTATATCTTTTGAACTTTATTTAGACACTTGATTTATTTATTTGAATATGTTCATGCATATTATTTTATGGTGATGTGCAATGGAATATAAAGTTACTTTTGCACTACATGGGGAAAAAAAATATGGATTATAAGTAACAGTGGGTAAGCAGAATAAGCCAAAGCTAGAAACTAAAGCAACAGCAAAAAAAAAAAAAATAAAATAAAAAAGGTGTCTCCCCAAGCAGTCTGCCTGAACATCCTGCGACTAATCAGCTTCCACTTCCTGGGGTCAAAGGTCATCTGTATGTCCAATAAACAACCGAGAGGGAAGAGTGTGAATGACCGTCTGTAAAACGTCAGTCATGTTGGAGATTGAGGTCATTATGGTGGTATCTTTGGTCAGGGCAGGCCCCACACTCTTGCTCCTTCTTTCTGTTGTTCTTTCTGTCACACACACACACACACACACACATACACACAGCTGCTGCAAACCCAAGCTGACAGGCCAAAGCCCAAAGAAAACAAGGGTCTGTGTCTCCTGTCCCACCGATCACCTTTCAACATCTCATTTGTAACGCCATCAGGAATAACAGCTGGAGACTGTGTGTGTGTGTGTGTGTGTGTGTGTGTGTGTGTGTGTGTGTGTGTGTGTGTGTGTGTGTCTCATGGGGGTTAAAAGGGGTTGGAAAGAGGCTGGTTCAGGGGTGGACAGAGGGACAGAGAGGAACCAACAGACACAAAGAAAGCAGCAGAGGAAAACAGGCAGGAATTAAAATGTCAAAGAGAAAGCAGCCAATCAGAGAGAAAAAAAGACACAGAGGGAAAAAGAGAGAGGGAGGGAGCAAAAGTAAATTGTCATCTTAATATGGGTTAGAGCGATTAATTGATTTCATTGATCGCTGAGTTTGTAAACTTTGTAAACTTTGTCAAACACTCTTAACTGTCTTTAACTGTCTGAATAAAGTTTAGGATTCACTAATAGAGCAATGGATTTGAAGCGCATGCCGGGGGGATAAAGGAGTAAAAGTGGAGTGTGTTGTCCAGTGGGGTTCCTGGTGTGTTATTACAGTCTCCTCTGGTGCCGGCATGCGCTTTCTCCAACCTCAACTTCTACTCACACACACACACACACACACAAGGATCCACAGTGTGCCTGACCCCTCCCAGCTATGCTTGGCGCCCTTTGACCCTTAGTGCTGTAGCGTTGACCAAACATACCCCAACCCCACTGAGACCACAATACAGCACTGTGGCGCCACAATCCACACAATACTGCATTATGTAGGAGAGAGAGAGAGACACAGAGAGAGACAGAGAGAGAGAGAGAGAGAGAGAGAGAGAGAGAGACAGGGAGACAAAGAGATGAAATAAGGAATAAGAGGAGAAAAAAAAGAGACTTCACCTTGCAAATCCTTCCGACTACAGAGGAGTAAAACTCAGATCCTACTTTTTTGAAATTTTGAAAACACAGCTTTTTCCCCTCTTCTTTCTCTTTTTTCTTATTCGCCTGTCCTCCATAAGCTGCCGTTTTCTGCCTCAGAGACACGGGGCTTTATGGAAATGCTCCTCAAACTGCATGAGTTTGAAAACACCGGTGTGCTGCTGCAGTGTGGACGGGCAACAACAGAGCTTTTTGGAAACACAGACACAGAACTGTCACGTCATCTACACCAGCAGATTATCAGCTTGGTTAGAGTGGACATGGTCACACACACACACACACACACACACACACATACATACACACACACAGGTCCATACCACAGCAATAGCAGCAGCATCACCACAACAAACACAAACTTCCCTTATGTGAAAGAAACTCTCTTCCCTTCCATTTGCCCCTATGCTTCTGTGTGTGTATGTATGTGTGTGTGTGGGTTGATGCATATGGTTTTGTGTATGTATAAAGTCACACACTTGCAGCACAGCTGTCACACTCCCACTCTAATTGAACTGTTGTACTTTGTCTCTTTTCCCTGTTCTGTCTTTCATTCCTTACCATTTCTTCCATCCGATGCCCCTTCTCCTTTTTCTCCCAGTGTTTTTTTTTTTCTCTCTACTCTCTACGCTTTCTTTTACTCTCTATCTTATCTTCCCTCACTCACACATCACAGCCTTACATCACTCTGACACACCATCGACCCCCGCCGTGAACAGCCAGACAGCCCCTGTTACTACCCTGCCATTAGCAATGTCAAAGCAAACATTGACTTTATCTAAACTCGGGCTAATAGCCTTTAACATTAACAGGCCTAATAAAACGGAGAGCGCGGAGGATGTCAGTGGTTGTCAAAATGGGGTCTGGCGGGGGCGCTTGTCCTGAAAAGATCCTGCATGTCCCTGCAAAAATGTGGAATAGTCGAATTCCAGGATTGTATCATATCACCGGCTAGAAATGAGCAGAATGTGTTGTGCAAGCGATGGCTGTCACTGTTTCCACTGCTACCTCCCTACAAACACGGAAATAATTAGACTCTAATGAGAAATTAGTCTATATCTGAAGGCGAAAATATTCCCAACTGGAGTTCTCTGATAATCAAATGCTTGCGTAACTTTTCTCTGGAGGAGCCAAGTATGTGATCGAAACCCCAGGATGAATACTCTAATAAGCAAACAAAAATTACGAGTGAAAAATAAGGGAAATAGATGCAATGCAGCATTGAAAGCACACACTTTGTCGGCACTGCTGTAGTTTTTCACAGCAAGACAACATTTGGCCCTGACATTAGGATTTAACAAGAGGAGCTGAAAGAGTCATTTAACCCTTTTGAAGCTTCCCTTTGTCTGCTAATCACCGTGTAATCAACACACACACACACACACACACACACACACACACACACAGTGACTACTGCTTTTCTCTCATTTGAGAACTGAAAAAAATAAGAGGTTTCACCTTAATGACTTCTTAATCTTTGGCACGGGGCAAAAATGGAACGTGGGCCTTTAATATTTGCCATTTAACAAGTGAATCAGAAATAGTTTATTGATCCCTGAGGCGAAATTGGGGAAAAACACAAACAAAAAAAAAATGAAGGAAAGAAAACGTATTATTTAAGACTAGTTCCAAGGACAGGAAAATATGTGTTGGCCCCCAAACTAAAAAAAAATGTGAAAAACACTGCATGGCTTCTGGTTAATGACTAAGGTGAAGCTGACCCTCATTTAGATGCAACCACTCCATTCAAAACCACTGGGCTATAAACTAACAGAGAAACAGGCAGATGCCCACCAGCACCACGCCATAAAATGGTTATCAGCACGTCAAATGGTATTTACGATGGCTAGCTGTGACTCGGGAGGCGCTGCATGATTAAACAACAGGAGCGGGGCGGGGAGGATGCACTGTGTGGGAGTGTATGTGTGTTTACACTGAGTTAAGGTAGTGTGTTTGAAGCATCTGTCGGTGGTATGCAGCTGTTTACTCTTCGAGGCATTAAGATGCTCTCTCTCTCTCTCTCTCCCCTTTTTATCTTTCGTCCTCCTCCCCTCCGTCCCACTCTTCACATGGAGAGGCAGGCAGATGCTTGTACCCAACTGTTTGCTTTAGCTAGCTGTCATTTATAAAGACAGTGTGTGGCCAAATAAACAACAGGATGGGTGTAAAAAAAACAAACAAAAAAAAAAAAACAAAGATCTGTGATGAATCAAAGATTAACCCACTTTCATTTACTGGTCCTCAGTAACACAATTGTAGTGACACAAAGTAAGCGGCATTAACAGGCAGCCAGTTAGGGGTTTAGGTCACGCTGGGGCCATGCATACTGAAATGATGGTGTCATGCTATTTTGATCAAAAATTAAAAAACACCCCAGATATGATGTGTGGTAATGTGTGGAATAAGATTTACTACTGCAACTTTTCATAAATACATACTGATGCATATTGGTATTTTAACAAGTTAACTATTTCTTGCCTCTTATTTAAACCATGTAACTTTGATTCCACTAGAGTTTTTAGCTGGCCACCATGCATTGTTCAATTTATTGTAGCCTCCATTACCGACTCTACTCAGCTTGTTAGTTAGCCACTACTAAAACTGCATGTATCCGCGCATTAGTTCAGACATACACTATATGAACAAAAGTATTGGGCCACCTGCACATCACACCTGCAGGGGCTTTTCTGACATCCCATTCTAAATCTATAGGCATTAATGTGGAGTTGGTCCCCCCCTTTGCAACTGCTTCCATTCTTCTGGGAAGGCTTTCTACAAGATGTTGGAGTGTGTTTGTGAAAGTTTTTGCCCGTTCATTCAGAAGAGCTTTTGTGAGGTGATGCTGGACGAGAGGGCCCAGCTCGCAATCTCTGTTCTAGTTCATCCCAAAGGTGTTGGGTGGGGTTGAGGTCAGGGCTCTGTGTGGGCCGGTCAAGGTCCACCAAACTCACCCAACCATGCCTTTATGGAGCTTGCTTGTCATGCTGGGACAGAAAAGGGCCTTCCTCAAACTGTTCCCTGTCCAAAATGTCTTGGGAAGCTGAAGTATTAAGATTTCTCTTCACTGGAACTAAAGGCCCGAGGCCAAACCCCAGAAAAACAAGCCCATAGCATTATCCCTCCTCTACCAAACTTTACAGTCGGCACAATGCAGTCAGGCAGGGAACGTTCTCCTGGCATTCACCAAACCCAGACTCGTCCATCAGACCGCCAGATAGAGAAGTGTGATTCGTCACTTGACAAAACATGTTTCCACCACTCCAAAGTCCAGTGACGGCGTGCTTTACATCGCTCTAGCCAACGCTTGGCATTGTGCTTGGTGATGTAAGACTTGAATGCAGCTGCTTGACCATGGAAACCCATGCCATGAAGCTCCCGGCACACAGTTTTTGTGTTGATGTTAATGCCAGAGGAGGTTTGGAGCTCCGCAGCTCAAACATTAAAGTCTATTTAAAATCATACAGTATTAAAAAGATCATTTAGGCCTATTTTTACCATTCATGGTGTGGGCAGCCATGTTATTCTCATGTCAAGTTATGAAAAGGGTGTTGAGAAAAACTCAAACGTTTGCATTATTACACAACTTGGCTCCACGGTAACGCTTTCTAGTACTTTATGCCTCTCTGCTAACTGTGTGCCTCCGCCTCAAGTCCTACTAACCTAACAAACTAGTGCTGTTGGTGTTAGCATGCTAATTACATTCTTCAGTAATGAGGATGTGGGACAGGAGGCTGTAAAGACACTGTGTGCTGCATGTGTGTTTGCATGTGTGTGTGTGTGTGTGTGTGTGTGTGTGTGTGTGTGTGTGTTTACATGATGAGCCCTATTTATGGACAGTGTCTTCTTGTTGTATATGTTTCCAGCATCTGCTTATGTGTTTGTTTATACTTAAACATGACTTCACCATTAATGCACTGAAGATGCTCCTCTCTCTGTCCCCTTCTCATTGTCGCAGTCTTCAGCAGTTTACTTGAGGCAATGAAGGTGCGTGTTTTTTCGCTCTTTCTATCTTCCTCTCTCTTTATCCATCACTGATTCTACAATTCTGGCCGTCTATATCTGCATTTGTGACTTGGTCGGCTTTATTTAACCAAAACCAGTCTCGTCCTCTGCATGTATGTCATGTTGTCTACCGGCTTAATCATAAACTTAGAAAACAATGTATTGTTTATGGGGGGAAAAACAGCACCAGGAAACCACAAACCCACACTCCTCATCTCTCATTTCTGAGTATGTCCTTTCCTTTGTTTCCTAAGACATAATGTGCGTCAGTGGGTAATATATAGAAGACACAGGAAAGATGAGGGAGATGGGATAACGTAGGTCGTGAACCGATTCAAACACGCAACATTTTAGGCATGCTTGTAGGAGGTAAACAAAAGGGAAAGAAAAAATCCCCATAAGGATAAATTCATCACTGCATTGTTATTATCCCTTTCGCTCTGCTCCATCTGTTTGAGCATGAAACCCTCAGCAGCTGGTTAATGTAAATACCATTTGATGTGCTGATAGCCATCGTACATGCACATGAAATTTTGCATCACATGCTCCAGTAATGATTGTGGGTCTGCGCACATGCAGGCTCACACACGCACACAAAGGCGCACACATATGAACCAGGCAAGAAACTGATTGCTGGGTGCACTGTAAGCACATTATCCCTGCTGCAACAGGCAGGAAATTCATCTAATCGCATCCATATAATTGCACAGAAACGACTACACAACTGGCTATTGTTAAAACGGATGTAAAAGGGAAAATCCCCCTCAGTTGCTATGCTGTTAAAACATTATTAATGTCTGACGCTCTGTGTATTCCTGCAGATAATTTCAGTAATTAAGCTTCGTAATTAAGCTTATTGACAGCAAAACCTGCTACCCAACTCCACTGTACCTGTGCTGAAAATACCTCAGTGTGGTGTCAGGCCAGTAAGCAAAATGCAACTAAGAGTGTTTTTTTTTTTTTTTTGGGTGGAATTGCCCTTTAAGTTCTACTCTCATGTACCACAGGTAGCCCAGAATGCACTGGCCTACTCCTGTGCTTTGACCCCGATGCGATCGCCAGCCAGCTAACAGGGGAGAATGCTAATCTCTCAGCTGCTCAGTCTCATGCTTAACCACACAAACACACACACACACACACACACACACACACACACACACACACACACACACACACACACACACACACACAAGCCTAGATGCTGGTTTAGGGCAATATGGTTGTGTAAGGCTGTAGAGTGCAGTTCATGTGCTTTGGCACGGTGATAGGGCCTAAATGCCTAAATGTCTCTCTCTCTCTCTCTCTCTCTCTCTCTCTCTCTCCCTCTCCCTCCCTCTCTCTCTCCCTCTCTCTCTCTCTCTCTGTTGCAGCAGTGAAGCAAAGCCCATAGCCATTCCTCTGTTTCTGCCTCCGCTCGCTCACTGACCGGCGTCTGCAGTGGAAAATACCAGTCATCTGATGCTCAGTCCCCCTCTGCCCCCAAGGACACACCGGGAAAACGAACTTCCACTAACATCCATTAAAACAGTTTGGTCTTTCAGAGCTCTGCGGGAGTCATGTTTGCTCCGCAGCCCTGCTCAGAGCTGACTGGCTGAGTCCCATTCAAAACTGCTGAAAATAATCACTCATACTCGTGCTTATGTGTCACTTGGCAGCCACACTGTTAAGCTGCCGTGTGTACTGTCGAGCAAAAAAAATACCATGTAACTATTATTTAAGTACATCAATTCACACTAAAACATTAATTTAACTTTTTTTTTTCTTTTTACAGGTGGGACAGTATGCTTAAATCACAATATGATTCAACATAAGTTATGCTTCTTTAATAAAAGCATGATACAATGTAATAAATAAAAGTTCAAAGACCACACAATGTGAGGGCAGAATATTAATTTTCCCATATTACAAATAGTTTTATAACCATTTTTTATGACCATTACAAAACCAAACACTGACATAATTTTAGTAGAAAGCTTGGGAAATTGTGATGAGAAAGTCATCTTATATGTAACTGGAACAGCAGAATAAAATGCCACAAATATTATGATTCATTTTTCTGCCCCACAATATGAATCATCACATTTTTGCATCGCAATATATTGAATTTTAGTGTACTGTTCCATTCCTATTCATCCCTATTTCCTTTTTAATACAATGCAATATTGATATTTTATCAATATTGTGATACAAGACTAAAGATTGTATGGGATTTTGGATATTGTGATATCGTGGTATGGCAAAAATGTTGTCTTCTCCTGGTTTTAAATGCTGCATTAATCTGAGGAATTTAATTTGCTGAAATTATTAGACTCTTCCAGCTGTTCTATTTGCCTCTACGTGTTTGGTCATCAAATCTGCATGATCACATATCAAAAACAAAAGTGATAGCGACATTCAGTCAAAGATACTGTGATATTTGATTTTTTCCATCCTGTCCAGCCGTAGTTGGTTTACCACAGTTTTATTAAAGCAATAGGCCACGCGGTGCTTTGCAGTAACTTGAGAGGAGCTGCGAGTTGATGTTACACATGAGGCAACATGAAATCACAGCAACAAACAGCCTCTTATGTCTTAATTCAAACTCCTGGAGCGGCTCGTCCTGATAGGGTTGCCCAAACGGAGCAGGCTACAGAGTGCATGTTTTCCACCCAAAGTGTCCTGATGTGTCTTATGATCTTTTGCTGTTTACTGTCCATTGTTTATGCAGTCGCCGTGGCAACCCACCTCCGGTATGCATATTTCTCTGGGATATCTCTGGAATCACCAGCTCACTAATGAAACAGTTTCTTAGAATGCAGCAGAGAATGAAAGACAGCCTGACACAGGACGCTCTTTCAATATCTCTACGTCTGTGGGTTTCCTTATCGCCGTCTCCTCCTTTCAAAGCGGCTCGCTCTCAAGGTTAGCTCACCATAAACGTCCCAAGGGCTCTGCGGCTTCATTTCTGCAATTAATTTTTGTTCAATGATATGATATGCCGTATAGATAGAATCGAAACTGTAATCATAGATTTGACTCAAATGTCATCGCCCCCGAATCAAAGACAGCGGTATTTTTCTGATCGGTCAAATATGGCTCTACTGACAGCCTAAAATATTCCCAGGCTTACAGACAAAACTTGATCTTATATGCCGCAGTTATGATTTATTAAAGAAACTGAAGTGTCCCATTTCTGTCTGGTCCCATTTGGCACACAATCTGCTGAAGGACTGGGGCAGCTGTCCCCCTCGTCTGCTTGTCCAAAGGCTGTCTTGTGGGGCTCATTGGTCTTAAAGAGTGCACAATCTGCTTTTTATTGATCATTTTGATTTTTTTACATCTTTTCATCTTACAGCTACGATGGGCTATGAAAGCCTGGAGATTTAAAAAAAAAAGAAAAAAAAAAAAAAAAGGAGAAATGCTGCTTATTTAAATGTCTAGACCAATTCATGGAAAGCCAGTGATGTGGGGAAAGTGAATCAGGTGGGAAAAGTGAACAAGTTAAGCTCTCTCCGCCCTTGACAACCACTGTCCAGATGCATTTGAGCAAGGCGTTAACCCCCCCGGCTGCTCCAGTGGCCAAGAGTCACAGGCTGTGGTTTTACTGGGCAGGCCCAAGGTGTGACTGTGTGAAACCGTATGAATGAGAAACAGTGTTTTCCTGCAAAAGTGCGCATGAATTAAGTGCATTTTCCCTGGAGTAATAAAGACTGAAATGACCATTTATCGTATTTTTCTGGAGTTTTTTCTGCTTTGTTAAATATGATACCATGAAGACTTACAGAAAGAGGGAGAGAAAGAGGGATAGAGAGCGAGAGAGAGAGAGAGTAAGGCGCTGCACTGGCCAAGTTCAAACCCACAAATTTGCAAGAAGCTGGTAACAACCTCTGCACTGGTGACTGTCAGCTGCCAATCTCTAGTCTTAGTTGGCGCACATCAACTCTGGTTCACTCTGGACCACATCCTTTTGCCACAAAGTCATCCCTGCATTCTGCTTGTCGCTCCAAAGAAGGCAATCCAACGCTAGCAAACATAAAAACACAATTTATTTACTCCTCAGTTTTGAATCCCGATCTGAATTATAACTGCCTGACAAAATCGGTCCTCAGATTTAGACCTGAAGAGCAGCTTTAGTCACGACTATATATATAATGGCATCTTGTTCTCCCCCTCTCTTCTTTGTCCTCTCTCTCTTGCTCCTCTTGTCCTCTCCTGCCCTCTCTCTCCCACCCCCTCCTATCTTGTTTCCTCCCCTTGTCCATTCTTACCTCAACTCCTCCCCTCTCGTCCCCTCTCCTCCGTTCCTTCTTTCCTTTCCCTCTCCCTCTCACCCCTCCTTTCTCTTATATCATCCTTGTGTCCTTTCTTACCTTCTTTCCCTCTCCCCCCTCTCCCCTGTCCTCCTTCAGTCCCCTTTCCTTTCTTTCTATCTCTCTCCAATCTCTACCCCCTCCCTCTCTCTCTCTCTCTCTCTCACCGCGGGCTGCCCTGGTTTCATTCACAGACTGCGGGCGGCGAGGGGGAGGAAACACTGTGGCATTGCACAGCAAACATCCCTAATAGGCTAATCTAATCTCATCTCATTGCGGTCTATGGCCCTGTGTTTACTTTCGGCCCCGTGTCTGCACGCTGGCTCGGCCTTGCCTCGCTAAATGCGGCTTTGTTCCCGCTGAACGCTCATCGTCAGTCTGATCTCCAAATCGGGCGCCAACACCACCATCTGCCCATCCCGCCTTCGTGTACATGTGTACAGTTGTTGTTGTTTTGCTGTTTTGTTTACTTTTGTTTGAAAAAGCAGGATGCAATATTTCAATGGGGGAAGGTACAAAAGATAATTTCCTTTTGAGATAATTTCCCTGTAAATATCAGTACAATATCACAACATTATTATTCCAAACTCAAAACTGGGTAGTTCAACTGAGATTTCAAGGGAGATGGCCAAGGAAGCAGCTGCATGACAAACTTGCACGTAGCTGGTAGACAAACTGTTAAAACATTTACAAAGGAAGAACATGAAAATCCCAGCAGGCATGTGCAACAACAACGGTCAAGGCCAAGGGTCTATCAATAATCCAGAAGCAATAAAACAATAAGAGCAATCACTGACCTTTACACAAAGGTAAGAGTCCATGGTTACCAAACTCAAGAATGTACAACAAAGACAATTTTTCCAGTGCAAACAGAGATGCTCCAGCAAAACAGAATAACAAGTGGCAAAACAGGATAGCAAGTGCTGGAAGCAATAAGTTCCTCAAAGCAGGACAGTTAAAAAGTTGGTGTTGGTGTTTGTCAGAGTGTTTGGTCCCTGTAAAAGCTTCTTTAACAGAAATCACTCTCCTCTGGAAGCACAGACAGTTGGGGTAAATGTAGAGATCCCCCTCTGGGTCTACCATGTTTCATTACTACAAGATTTTCCAAATGGTTGCTCCTGGGACTGAAGCAACGTTGCAAAAATTGGGAATTCCAGGCCAAGACTTTTTGCACCAGCCCAGAGGAACTTTTGGGAAACTTCGTCAGCACTAATGTGGGATGGATTAAACATGGCGGGATTCCTTAAGTGCTGCCCACTGTAGTGAATTTTGTTGTTATTTCTTCCCTGATGGCAATAACAAGTACATGCTCACAGCTACAATGTGTCTGGAAATGACTGCTGTGGTTACTCACCCCTGGCAGCGCTGGACATCAGCACCATCTCCAGCACCAGTAAACAGACCCAGAGAAGCTCCATTGTGGTTTAATGAAAAGGAGGTCCGCTACCCCGACCACTTTAACCTGAGAGAAAAGAATCGACAACAATGTGAAAAGGCTCATTCCAACATAAGATAGGCACCATCTGGAAAAAGCTACCCCTTCATTAAAACAAATCAAATCAAACCAAGTTACTTTTTTTTAAAGACAGCATGTTTTTTTTTGCTGCTTTAATAGCCGTCATATAACAGCGTTGTGCCCCTGAACTGGAGTGTGTGGCCTTTATCTTGAGATTTCAGGGGAGGAAATGGAAGAGCAGGGATGACATTGGGGTTATCAAGAGCACACATCCCATTGCAGATGTCTCAGTGAATTAGACCCATGTGGAAAAACTCAACAAAAAGTAATTCTGCCTCTTTATATCCAACTTTAAAAACTAAATGTACAGTTGAAGAAACCTCAGTTGCAGTACGACACACAAGGATGTGCTGCCCTCTCAATACAAAACAGGACATAACATAAAACATCACCTTACCTAACAATACACAGATATACCTGTGTTGTTTAATATAAATTGCATGCAATTCTCTGTCACTGTATCACTTATTAACTTATTAAACTTATTAAACATGAAGCAACCGAGAAGGGTGTGTGCATTCCCTTCATTACTGTCACAAATGTTTCAATTCTATTCTATGTATTTGCCTGCTAAGCATCTTCTGGGTCTACCGTCTACAAAAGCCTACTGTAGTCAAACCAGAGTTAAGGTGTTTGTCACTGTCTGTCCTCTGTCATAAATATGTTCAAACACAGTCACACAGCAGCGGAGACTCTCTGGAAGGCAAACTATTTCCCTCACCGAGTTATTCTGTCCACCTGTTGACTTGTCTCTCCTTACACTGGGTTTTAATCTTTCCGCCACATGAATTCCCCCCTGAACCATATGAGATCTCATTTCAATACTTTGCATGCTGTATCTTTGATCAGATCTGTCAACCTCAGCTTCTCAGTTCACCAGAATCGGCTTCACAGATTTTCTGGGCTGAAGTGCAGGAAATTGATTTCATGATGTGTGGCAATCACGGTAGCTTTTCAGTCCACCTAAGCTCAACTTTCCCCCTATTTTATTTGCAGAAGAGAGTTTGCTGATCTTTTCAGGCTGATATCAATCTTTATCACATAACTTCCTACTATAAATCAGGACAAAGCTGTTTAAACTTTGAGAAAATGGTATTCTCAGCGTAGAAATCATAAAATAATGCTTTATTTGAAACATAATTCATTAATGTCTGTACTAGTGGTTGTTTACCTCAAGGTAAATCATAAATTACAGGCCATCGTTTGAACACTTTTTGACGACTTTATAGCAATCAAAGCAAAAATAATTATTGCTCATGATGTATGAGGAAACTTGCACTGATTTATCAAATTTATTATTAGATGAATCACCTCCCATTACTAAAACACTGCAGGGTGTCAGTGTGCCAGAGTTATAAGGACTTCATAAAGCAAAATGCATCAACAGGTTGGAACTGAGACAGTCACAGAAATCACGGTTCTTGTCCTTATAATAACTACAGTAATAGCTAAAGTAATCGTAGGGTGAATATTATAAGATTATTACACAGATTACAGTAAACTCGAACATCTAAAAAAGGCTCTCAGTATGAAAAGTACTATTGGGCCTCTATAAATTCACTAGTCAATACCAAATATACAGTGTTGAGGAAAAAGCATGTGTAGAATAAAACTCTGAGAGTATTATAGAGATACCACATGAGATTAAGTAAAAACCTCTAAAGTAAGATAAGGCTCCTATAAACTTAGTGTAAGTATCAGAGACACACTTTCAGTCCTTCTGGAAATATTACAGGAATATTACAGCGATTCAGGCTCATTAATATAATCGGACTTACTCTGTAATTCCAAGCAGTGGTGAGATATTCTCAGTCTGTTATCCACTGGCGATCTGCGCATAAACCATGCTTTTTCTCTCTCCCCAAAAAGCTCTTCACCTCTCCTCGGATAACTTTGATTTCAATCCATAATCTGCTCCATGGATCAAAGCAAGAAATCAAACCACAAATCAGGAGATAAACGCGCCTGTCAGTGACTCAAACTTCAGCCTGAAAACTGAAAAAAAAAAAAAAAAAAAAAAAAAAAACGACTCAGAGATGGACTCAAAGTAGGCGACCGATGGAAAAAAAAAAGCAAATATGAGAATAAACGCGTGTATATGGATAGTATGGAATAAGGTCAAACACGTGAGCGCTCAAAATGCGGGCTGTAGTATTTCTGAATGACAGTCCGCATGTAAATCGCCCGAGGGAGACAGTGGACGGGACGACCGGGAGCGCAGACAAAGACTAAATCTGTATCCCCGCCTGTTTGTAATCAACGACCCGGACAACTCTCTTAATGAAAAACTGATTTCTGCTAATTTCTACTGTCGCCTCCAGCAGCGCTTCGCAGTCCAACTTTCAGCCGCAGGCGAGAAAACAAACCGCGTCGACGGTCCGGACCAGCACGGAACTTTCAGCCAATCGGAGCGCAGGCCAATCAGAGCGCGGGCCAATCAGAGCGCAGCAAAGTACTGGACAAATTTGGAGGGGTTGGGAGGGTTAACCCGGGGTGGAGGGGGTGCAGGGGGTGGGGGACCATTAGCGTCAATAATTTGTAGCTTTCAGCAGCGGATCCAAATGTGGGGTCACCCGGGGGTCCCTAAGGACAGTTTCAGGGGTTCTCCAGCAAAATGACGACCGCTTGAATTTCTTTGTTATTACATTCTCTTGCACATAAGACAGTAGAAGGAATATTACAAAAATATGCACAAGTTAAACTTCACTGTTATGAGCCCATACTATATATGTTTGGATAGCCTTGATGTAAGCAAGTTTGAGAACCCGTTGATTACAGTGAGGTTTACTTTTATTAGTTTGTGCATTATTGATTATTTCATTGGTTAATTTCAGATATACTGTAGCTTAATCAACACTTTTTTAATCAAACAATGAGGGATATGCTTAATAGGAACATCCAGCAGGTTCAAATACAGGGATTTCTGAGACTAAGTTGTCAAACATTGGTTGCTGATAACAATTTTCCAATCAGCAAAGAAAAACTAATTTCTGTTCTATTCTATTACCAAATGGGTTGAAATTAATAAAAATTACACATTTTCACAAGTATATGAATAAGCATCTGATGGCCCACATAAAAGTAGAGCTGTTACAACAAAAATCCCTCAAATGCATCATCATCATCAAAAGCATCAACTGTTTTAAAACTGAAACGGACTAATCATTTCTGCAAGGCAACAACGTGCCAAATGAAAGACGCTGGTGTTGTTTTGATCCGGCTCAGATTCTGTGACATAAACAGTGAACAACTAAACCTTGTCTGGGTTAAAGGGCGGCCGCTGTTTTCACACTGCGTCAGAACAGTCAGGGCTCTCTCTCAGCTGAAAGCAGAGAAAGACTTCTTTGGCTTATTCTCGTTCCTTTTATTTCATCTTATTTTGTACGCTTAATACACATGGTATGCGTCACATTACATTTAAATTCAAATACCCAAAGGCCTGAGAGGCAACCTGTAGTGGGCAGCGTCATGGGCAAAGCTGTCTAAATCTTACTAATCCCCTGGTCTTTTGTAATTCCACTCTAGTTTAAAGCATGCAGGGTGACTCTTAGTTAACTTTGTTCTATTCTGGCTGACCTGGAAGCTGCCTAGCTCATTGTAGAGCAACACCACCACCTTGTGTCATAAATATACTACAACATCATACACACACACACACACACACACACACACACACACACACACACGTATATATATGAGTGTGTGTCTGTGTGTGTATGTATATGTATAGATAGACTAAATGGACAAAAGTATCGAGCCACCTTCACTCTACAGGAGCTTTTCTGACATCCCATTCTAAATCCATAGGCATTAATATGGAGTTGGTCCCTCCTTTGCAGCTATAATGGCTTCCATTCTTCTGGGAAGGCTTTCTGCAAGATTTTGGGGTGTGTCTGTGGGAATTTCTGCCCGTTCATCCAGAAGAGCATTTGTGAGGTCAGACACTGATGTTGGACGAGAGGGCCTGGCTCAAAATCTCTGTTCCAGTTGATCCCAAAGGTGTTGGATGGGGTTGAGGTCAGGGCTCTGTGCGGGCCAGTCAAGTTCCTCCACACCAAACTCACCCAGCCATGCCTTTATGGAGCTTGATTTGTGCACTGGGGCACAATCGCACTGGAACAGAAAAGGGCCTTCCCCAAACTGTTCCCACAAAGCTGGAAGCACAGAATTGTCCAAAATATCTTGGGAAGCTGAAGCATTAAGATTTCCCTTCAGTGGAACTAAAGGGCCAAGGTCGACCCCAGAAAAACAAGCCCATAGCATTATCTCTCCTCCACCAAACTTTACAGTCGGCACAATGCAGTCAGGCAGGGAACGTTCTCCTGGCATTCACCAAACTCAGACTCATCCATCAGACCGCCACATAGAGAAGTGTGATTGGTCACTCCACAGAACACATTGCCACCGCTACAGAGCCCAGCGGTCCATAAAACTTGATATTCCATTTTGTTTGATGCACTTGAGAAAATAACAGCGCCTTCTTGATATATGGAGATTTCTGGCCCTTCATCCACTTAAGTCTGTTCAACTGTATTTTATGCTGTGAAGCAACAGCACCACCTGCTGGTGATATGGGGAAGAGAGCAGTGGCCATAGTCTTCATCTGGCAGTGGTCAATCAATTAGTCTGATAATCTGAGTGTATCTCCAGTGGCCTGTTGGTGCTCTTTTCCTCTGCAGTGTCAACCTGGCAACATATAGACCCAAACACACAGTCTCATATTCATGAAGTCTCTCCACCCCTGAATTCAGCTTTTGTGAAGGAGTGACTCATATTTCATTTCACATTTAGATATTCAGCATCTGGTTGGTGGTAGTTTAAGGGACATTTTACAGGAAATATGAGTTTTCCTTACCATTATAATTAAGTTTTTAAGCTTTATACGGTTATATGAATAAAATGTGTTCCTTTTAGACGTGCTCCTTTTAGTATATATGACTGATTCCGCTTTAAAAAAAAAAAAAAAAAATTATTAACGTTAGTGCCAGCTTCTGTATCTGCTATCACGAGGTGCAACGCTTCATTGAAGCCACATAATGCTTATACTGAGTGACATATTCAAAATCAGGATGCTCTTGTTTATGACTGCAGCATTACATCAAATGTAAAATATCTAGATGCTTCTGCATTTTATGAATCTCCTTAAGATATGAAAGACTTTACTTTCAGCTTTAAATGACTGTGTTACAGCTTGTGGTTGCTGGCATAACAGTCTCCATTTAACTTGCGTTTAAGTGGATTTTAGGACATCCAGTGCTTTACATCAGTTACACAGTCATTTAATATCAGAAACGTACAGGGACGATTTGGTTTAACAGTGAAATACAACAGAGTATTGTCTATGGCGGCGGTCCAGCTCTCAGGCTGTAACCACTGTGTTTTATTTCAGTGGGAAGAGAGAGCTGTCTAAACTCCCCTGAGTCTTAGTGTGTGTCTGAGCTGCTGGGAAAAAGGGATCTGCAGATTTCAGAGAGACAAAATGAAGACTTTTAAAGGCCCTGTTAATGCTACCTGGAATTGAATATAAAAGATCAATAACCAAAATTAAAAAAAAACAAAACAAAAAAAACAAAACTAACAAATATAATATATAGTGGCCTATGGTGTATTTCATCCCTGACACTATAAACAGGGATGAGAAAAACGATGCCAGATTTTTTTTATTCTTGAAGGAGATGAAGTCCAATTGTATTTCATAAGGCAATAATGAAAACTAGAGAAAAGCACTTAGTAGAGTGCATACCTCTGCCAACACTACGCACTTGTTTTTTGATGTTAACCAAAGGCTCATGATGCCGACTGACACACCCCACCTTTGGCCAATCAGCATGAAAAGATAATTAGAGCTTCCTTGTCACATGACCAGCTTTTACTGAAAATGTCATGATGTTACATGCATTTTTACATGAAGCCATGCCTGCTGTCACGCCCCACTTCTGCCAATCAGTGCGAAAAATTAATCAGCTCTTCCTTGCCTCATGATCAACATTTCCAGCAAGTGTCATGCAAATCCGTCCATATCTTCTTGAGATTTGAGATATCCTGCTAACTAACAAACAAACAGTGGGAATGAGGAGAAGAAAAGAGACCCACCCACCCACCCACCCTGTAAGAATGAAAAAAAAAAATGAAATGAAAAAATGTTATATACACTGCTTAGGAAAATATAAGTCACTCAGTGGAAGATTACACCAAGCTCCTCTTGATGTGTGCTTTATCTGTAATTATATAAATGTGTAAGAGACTGCTGTAGCCATAAATAAAGTCCTTGACACTGCAATACAGTATCAGCATAAATATGAGCTATCTGCATGAGCCCCAGTCAGTGTAACAGCGGAAACGACTGGATGTTTTTTAGGGGACAAATAACTTGCAATGACTCTGACAGCTTGTGGACCACTTGTTTATACTTCCCTAAGCAAATGAGTTTTATTAAAAGCATACTAATATTTCTGTAATACTTAAAGCCTAAATATTTGAAGCATCCATACAGCAGAGGTGTCCTTGGCATAAAAGTAGATGGAGGTATAACTGCTATATTGCTATGTGATGACACTGTACATTGAAGCATCGACTCTCTTTTGATGAACATTAATAAACATCATCATTTATGTGATTGCTGACCAAACTGATTTCAAGTTTGATTTTGTTAGCTAAAGCAACCAGGGGAGTAATTCACAATGAAGTATTTGAAAGCTAAACAGGAAACTGTGGAAAAGATAATGCTGCATCACAGTGTTAGTGACTTGAGCCTGAAAAACAAAACTTGAAAGTTAGCTTTGGCAAAATGTTTGAGTCATGCTCATGATTGATAATGATATGCAAAATTTCAATGTATGCAAAAGTTATTTTATAACATTTTGTAAAGTTGATTTGCTAATCCTGTGGAAAAAATTGAAATTGTGTGGGTTGTTGTTAGAAACCTTTATTACAACATAGGTCCATGTTTTCTCCTCTAGATGGTAGCAGAGGACTGCATCAAGGTAATAAACACAAGAAGACACACACACACACACACACACACACACACAAACATACACACACATCTTGTAGGTGAGCCATTGTTCTGTGTTGGAATAGCCATATTCATAGGGACTTGGTTTTCCTCTTAAACCAGCGGTTCTTCGTGGCAAATGGTGGGAAAATGCTCCATTGAAGTTCATGTTCTGTGAAAGTCAGCAGACTAGAACTTATCCTTCTGGTAAAGACCATTTTGCGTGTGTGTGTGAGTGAGAGAGAGACAGACTGAACAAGAGAGAGAGGGAGTACACAACCACATACTATACATTAACATGCACAGTTACTGCGTAACGTATTTAGGGTGTAAAGCTTCTCACCTCTTGTAACATAAACCCCTCTGCTGGTGCTCTCTGTTCTCTTTATGAAAACCTTTGCCTCCTCTGTGTCGTTTCATGTCCCTCCGCCCCCCAGAAATTCATCACCAGAAGCCAAAAGTCCATTTGTTTTCTATAAGCAGAGCAATTGAGACAAGTGGTCAGCCAGTGGTTGCCAGTTTGTCTGAGAGGAGAACATGGTTGTAACTCAGCTTGTGTGGAACATCCCTTGTCAGCAGCTAATCACGCACTGACATTCCTGCATGTCCCGACCATTAATGCAGCTAGTAATCTGCCATTTTAAATCAGCCGGAGGACAGCGAGTGGGCAGAATGAGGATGCTTGCTATCTGAAAACACAGCAGGCATACGTGGCAAGTTGGCTGGCATTTTCTCCCACTAGCATTGTTTTGTGGGAACAATTAAGACTTTTAATTCTTAGCTACATCATTAATTGTGACAAAACTGATGGGAGGGATTTTTAGAAATATTTGAATATATATGTATATATTATAAAGATACAGCATTCAATTACCCACACGCCATTTTTCAGTGTAACTGTATGTAAACTATAAGAATGCATACTGTACAACCATTATTTAAAGGAAAGGAGACAAATTCAATTAACATAAATAAATAAATAAATAAAATGTTCGGGGACTGGAAAGCTGACTGATGCTTAAACTCTTGAATGATGAATGGATAATTTGAAATGAGATGCCAGTTACAGAGCGAGACAGGCATGATGTATATGAGGCTTTAGATCTATTTGTACTGATGATAATGTACGACTGAGTTCTTTCCATCCCCGACTGTAGCAGCACAACTTGTGCAGCTTGTGCATGTGAGGCATGTAGGATGGCTGACTGTGGTTTGATTCACGGCTGGCTGGGCTCTGTTCTGCGGGGAAAATAAAACAATTTAGCTAATACGTTGCATCTTCATTTTAATGGCTTCACCATGGTGGCGCTCCTTTCAGACAATAAGAGCAGAGGGGACAAATACAAATTCACAACAGAAAAATATTTCTGTCTATTAAGTATCTGTGATTGACTAACGCTGTCTCACGGCAGTTCATGCAAGAGTCATGAAATTTAATCTACAGATTTGTATCCATGGACATGAACTGTCCATTTTTTTCGCAAACGAATTCATGTCCATGAATGTGAATTTTCGTTTCTGTGTTCATGGACATAAATTTATTTTGTGTCCATGAACACAAATCTTAGCCATATCCTGAAGATGTTAAATTCCAGTAATGTGGTTGAGGTTAGCAAAAGGTAATGGTTAAGGTTAAGGAAGGGTCGTGGTTAAGGTTACAAAATGTTAACCCTATCTAGTGTAACGAGAAATTAACAAAGAACGCAAACTCTGGTCTTCCGTGGGAAAGTCATGTTGATTGATCAGTCTGTCACCACATCTTGATCGCAACACCAACTTTGTCTCTCTTTACACTGCCTCAAGGTACGAGGTACAGGCACAAAACATACTTCCAAATAAAATACATTACTTTGAAGGTCGTGCTGTCATAAAAAAAAAAACTGACAATTCGTGTCGATTGACTGATCAATTGATTGTACTTTATTAATACCGAAGGAAATTCAGGTGGTGGTCGTCAGCTGCTCACATTCACACCAACATTAAAAAACAGACACCAATAAAAGACATCAATAATAAAGACACAATAAGAACATTATAAAAACATGAATAGATACCAAAAATTTATAATCAAAAAATGAATGTGCAATAGAGTATGATTGGTCATCAGTCCATATCAACCCACCGTCTCCTCCCCCATCCCCTCCCGACCCAGGAGTTGTGCTCCCTGATGGTTCAGGGTACAAATGACTTCCTGAGTCTGTCAGAGGAACAGCTCTGTGAGTGCAACCTGCCGCTAAAGGTGCTCCTCCTCTGTCATGATGGCAACATGCAGACGGTGTTTGGCATTGGCCAGTATTGCCCTACGTCTGGACCGTCTTCTCTGTTCCACCACTGCTTCTACAGAGTCCAGCAACAGAGCCCGCTCTCCTGGTGATTCTGTTCAGCCACTTGTGACCACCGACTGGTAGAACATCTGCAGGAGTTTTGTGCAGATGCTAAAAGACATATATGGGATAGCATGGCTCAAGAGGTAGAACAGTCGTCCGGTAATCAGAGGGTTCCCAGTTCGATCCCTAGCCCCTCCAGAGCGTTTTGAAGTGAGCCAGATACTGAACCTCTCACTGCTCTTGATGGAAAGCTTGGCACCTTGCATAGTAGCCTCTGCCATCAGTGTGTGAATGGATGAATGTGTAAAGTGCTTTGAGTGGTCAGTAGACAAGCACTGTAGAAATGCAGTCCATTTACCATTTAAAAGATGCCAGCCTCCTAAGAAAGTACATCCCGCTTCATCCCTTCCTATAGAGGAGGTCAGTATTCAGTGACAAGTCCAGTAAAAGCCTGCGATTTAACAATCTCGACATCCAAACCCTCAATGCTGACTGGCTATGGGGAGGGGCATGGTCGCTGAAAGTCAAGCACCATCTCCTTGGTTTTTGATGTGTTCAGTGGCAACTGTTTCCCCCGGCACCACCTAACCAAATCCAGTTCCACCAGTTTCCTGTCTTCGCCCCCCTCACTCCCCCTAATACACGCCACAATGTTGTGCATGAATCTATACATTACATTTCCTTACTATGTCATGATATTCTGTGGGACGGGGCTGTACTGACCAAGTCTGAACATAGCTTGGCAGTCCAGTTAAAACAGCAGATAAGACATGCTTGTTTTTATGATTAGGTTTTACTGAGCCTTTACCAGAGGAAGTGGGCATTCGTATTCTGCAGGCACAGGGAAATGTCAGATTCAATTTGCCCAGTTTGTTTTCCAAAGGTCATAATTAGCTAGCAGTTTTGAAACAATTATGGCCAAAGAGCAGCCATTTCCCTCTGGAGCAACACATGAAGTTTTGCAAGGAGTGTGGAACTGAATGACATGTACGTGTGAAATACTGGCGGTTTGGTGTTATTCCATTCTTACGTCTCACTGTAGCATCAGATCTTTGTCTCTGTTGGCTGTGTGCGGCGCAGCGAGAGCTAGACGTGGCATGGAGCAGTTGGCTTTTCACCTCCGATTTTTGTTTTTACCATCGTCTATCTTGAGAAAGTTATTGAGCGCATATGGCGTTTTCAGCAGCGCACCACTTTGCACTCACACAGTCTGACACTTCCACATCTGGGATCTGACCAGTACAGCTACAGTTTTGTTTTGCTGGCCACGGCAGGTCAACAGGAGCAGTTTGGGCGCTAGAAGAACCAGAGTAATGGGAAAGCATTATTTATTCAGTATCACTATACCTGCCCACATCCAAAATTTGAACCAGCAGGCCATGGACTAGCCAAGCGCTGTTGCCAAAGAACACCATCATTTCATAATAATGAGCACAGTAAAATCAAAATTTATTTTCATCACAGAGGAGACAACAGAGAATTGACAAAGCATAGATAAAAATAACAGAGAGAGCTCACTGTTAGTCTTCTGTACCACTTACAAATGTAAAAAAAAAATACACATCTTAAAAGCTTACACTGCAAAAAAAAAAAAAAAAAAAAAAAAACAACAACTCTATCTTCAGAAGTAATTTAAGATAAGATAAGATGAGATAAGATGTACAGTACCTTTACTGATTCTTGTAGGAGAAATTCAAAACTGACATCAACATCATAAAATAGTAAAGTAAAAAAAAAAATAAATAAATAAAAAAATAAGATGAAAAATTATAATAGAAACAATGCAATGTGCGATTTAGTGTCATCATCAGGGTTAAAATCTTGTTTTTCTTAAAAGTAAAAAAAAGAAAATCTTGTTTCCATCGCTAATCAACCTGTCTCCCAAATTTTCTTGGGTCAAATGTCATTTTCTTGATATTAGTGGGCTGATCTGCCTTATTCTGCCTTGTTTCAACATATTAATGCTTGTTTGCGGAAAAAAAAAAATCAAACTGAAACAAGTTAAAGTGCGTTGGCGGTATTATGTGGGAATGGTATTATTGGCATTATGGATTAAGTGGGATTATCTCATCCAGCTAAGACTGAAAATGAGACCGAATGACTTGTTGGCATGGAGATTTCTGCAGTGTAGCTGAACTCTGCAGATTCACCCTCTGTGCCCACGTAACATCCTGGTGTGTATGTACACTTCTCTGCCCGCCGCAACACACAGATGGAAACTTAATAGCAAAAATACAAAGCTGGGCTAAACTTTAGATCCTTCCCCTCCCTCATCTCTTTGATATAAAGCGGCCGCAGACCGGCCTGGTTAGTAAACATGAGCGCACTGCCTGCAGTTTACTGATGTGACATTACATGAGATTTATCGCCATTGAAGTTCAAACATTTCAAACCGTTACCTCTCGCTGTGATTTGGAGCTTTATAATGCAGCTTCTGTTGTAAAGCATTTCTTCAAGCGACCAGATTTAGAATCAGCGCATTCATTTGGATTCAGTAATCGCTTCATCATTACACGGTAGTTTGTGGCCATGTTATAAGATGCTCTGGCTCAGCCGCAGTCCAGCTAGGTTGTAATGATTATGGTGACTCTTACTGAGAAGCAGCCACTAAATCCTGGCCAGATGAGCTGAAGAACAACAGGAGTGATCTACTTTGTACATTAAGAGTGACATCCGCAACCGCAAACCCTCCATTTCACAATCAGCAGACCCGCTTTCACAAGTTCTTAGAAAGATAACTAGAAAGATGTTTACTTGCACATTTTGATAAATGGAAAAACTTCGTGCAAAATTTAGATTGAACAGTGAGGCGGATTTTTGAGTTTGAGGTAAATATTTTTTGTTGCTTATTTTGGGATTTTATCATTAATGGAAAGCATCTTTGAGTATCTTAAAAAGCGCTATACTGAATGTTATGTTCTTATTAAAATGTTAATTTTACTGTTGTTATGTTAATGCAATAAGACTTTGCTCTGATGTGGAAGGTATGTGTCTGAAAATAAAGCAAATGGAGTGATTCAATCGTAAATAAAAGTAAACAAGAAGAAGAGCAAGAGAGGGATATAGTGTTGTCAGCATGTTTACTAGGTAGACCAACATTGAGACAAATACATTGTGTGTGTGTGTGTGTGTGTGTGTGTGTATGTGTGTGTGCATGCTCGTGAGACAGGCGTACACAAACAGGAAAACCATGAATAATTTGTTTCCAAAACACTCTGTATCCGTCCTCCAAAATAATTTAGCCATTGAGCACCCCTGAAACACAGAGGAGCCTGTAAAAGTGAGATTTCTTAATAAGGACTTGGTGACCCGCTGTCCTTTAAAAAGTAACAATCTGTATAAAGTAGCTGTTATTGCAACGGTTGTCTCATTTCTGGAACAAAACGTCTCTGAGAATAAAACAGCAGAGCGATTATATAGTTTGAAATCGCTCAAACCAAACCCTAAACGCGTGAAATGAGAAATGTTTCATTTTTATTCTGCTGTCATAAACAGCTCAAATGAGTGATTATGTTGTTGTTGCTAGGGCAGGCTGCCCGGTTGCTATGCAGCAGCCTCAGTTGGTGTAGGAAATGGGTCTGGTTGAAGTTTGAAAGAAGGGAAGGAAAGAGGGAGATGTGGCCAAAAGGCTATTACTGTGTGTGTGTGTGTGTGTGTGCGCGCGCGCGTGTGTGTGTGCCTTTGTGTTTGAATGTATTTGCCCATTTCTGTGTGTGCATGTTTCTGTATGTATGTATTGTGTGCATGCATGTGGTTTTGTGTGTGTGTGTGAGTGCGTGTGTGCGTGTGTGTACTTCGTAGTATGGCGGCCTCACCTCAAGCCTGAACCCAGGCGAAGCCACGGGGAGGGTTGGGCATTTATGAAGGAATTCTGTAATTTTCAAAACTGTGGTTTGAGTTTCACTCTTTTTTTTAACAAGCTGGTTTGGGCACTGATAATGGAAAACGGCTGGAGAGAGAGAGAGACAGTGAGCGAGCGAGCAAGAGAGAGAGAGAGAGAGAGTGAGAGAAAAAGAACTAAACTCTCCTCTCTTAGCTCTAACCCCGGCTTCACTTACCATTTCTCTAAATATTATTTTGCTGCTTGTTTGTCAGGGAGATTTTCCACTATCATTGTGGCATTTCTGTGTTATTATACAGTGCAGATTAGAGAGCATCAGGAAAGCTGGGAGAGAGATACAGAAAGGACATGATATGCAATGAAAGGTCATAAGCAGAAGCCATGCGTCCCAGTGAGTTTTATGCTCAGGGTGTCAGCGCCTCAGCCCCCTGAATCATTTCCACCCCGTCCTCTGAAGCACAAAACACTCAGGGGCAAACGCATAAAAGGACTCACAAAGTGCCCGCAAATGGTGAAACATTTGCATACATGTATGCATACATACACGCATGCATGCATACATTTAGCCCACAATTGGCTCCTTTCCTTGCAAATGAGCCTCATTGCTAAAACAGTCCAATTCACAAAGACCAGCGCTAATAGCCACATGGAGTTAGTGAGAGAAATTATTAGGGTCTTCAGAGAGTTGGTGGTAACGCATGTATAGGGGGTGTCACGCACACAGACTTTACAGTGAGCGGGGCAGCAGTGATTGTAGCCAGGCGGTGGCGTCGTCATGCCAGGCATGCTCAAGACCAGATATCTCAAAGGACAGTGTCGCCTCTTGATTTAACCGAGATCAAAATTATTCACAGATACAGGTCGCCAGGTCAAACATACCTGCCACCCAAAGATGCCATGCAGTATCTGACATTGTCCTGTAAAACAAGGGGAAGTTGCTCTCAGCTGCAAAACTTTATGGGCGTGTCTGTGGTGTACTATCATTAATGTGACATCTTTTGTGAATCTGACCTTGAGATGGGGGTAGATGGAGGTTGCAAGTGATGAGCAATTCATGGTGCTATCAGCGGCCACCATCCATTCTTTTTTGAATTCACCTCTCGGAGTGCAACTTTAAATCCACGTCTGCTGTCTCATTACCAAATCACTATCACCAGGAGGTATCAGGGTCGGAGTGTTCTTGTAAGAGTTCACCCCTGCAGCAGGTGAGTCCCCTCGTATTTCACAAGACTTTGCTAAAGAGTAAATTATTCTTAGGTATGAACACATCCAACTGCGACCACCTTTTTACAAGGAATCCTGTGGCAAGCGCCCACTTTGCAGTTGCACAGCGACCTTTCCTTGAAAAACACCAGACCTGCTGCTTTTTAGAAGTTGAAAAAAGCCCAACTTTTTTCAGAGAACATACTATGATGTTGTTTTTGATCAACCAACCAATCCCTATGAGCACTGTCACAAGAGAGCTAACACAATAGGCTAACCCCCCCCCCTCCAAAAAAAATGGTGATAAGAATGAATTCTCCAAGTTGTATGGTGTGTCCTCTAAAAGATACGACAAAACAACCACTCAGAAACAGCCTGGTGCCAGATTAGAAGAATCCATGGAATATCTAGAAAATGTTCAGACAATAAAGTTTCTGCTGTTTTGTTGGCGAAAAATGCCAAAAATTAACATTAATGCCTCTAAAGCCAGCACTTAACCTAGCAACCTCTTCCTTGCCATGTTTAATGATGTTTACAGAAAATATAAACAGTGTAGCTAGACGGTAAAATCAGCTAAACTGAGGATATAATGCACATGTTACATCACTGGCAAAAAACACTCTTGACAGTACTTTTTCACCTTAAAAATAACATAAAAAAAAAATCCATGTAAGTCAACATTTACAGGTTTTGAGGAATGTCATTTTTTGAATTAGCTCCTCTGCTGATATTGGATTTGCTACTGCTACTAGTAATTCTGCTGAGGCTACTACTACTACTACTACTACGACTACTACTTTGACTGCTACTGCTATTCATAGTCTGCTACTTGTGCCAAAACGCTACTGCTGCCACTAATAGCAGTCATGTTACTACTTCCACTGTTACTGCTGCTGCTGATAATTGCCATGTTTATCACAATGATAGCGTTTTGCTGGATAAAGGTGCCAGGTTTTTTGACAGCTACTATGATTCAAAGAGCTACTTGCTTAACATCTGGATGCCAGGTAGCCACCCTCTCCACACACCTAAGCATATGCATATTGACTGACACACACACACACACACACACACACACACACACACACACACACACATGCACCTCAGTGCAAAACCAAGGGGGCTTGTTAAGTTAATGAGAGATATTTAGCCCAGGCTGGGGAAATAAAACTGTACAGAGAATGTAATGGAGCTGGCTGTAAAAGAGTGGAATCATGCAGGACAGAGCAGCGCCTGACCTGGAGTGACCTCATGTGACCTAACCTGTCCCTGACCTTATTTAGGGTCAGTCTAAATAAAGCTTAAGGGTTGGCTTCGACTGACCGGAAAAATTACCACTCCCAGCAGATCTGATGAAACACAGAAATAAAATCACACAAATAGTCTCTTTTGCTTAAATATAAACTAAAATGATCTTAATGTCCAGTGCTTTCACAGCACCATCATGAATGGAGGCACATTCACCAAAAAGTGCCTCACACTCTCTTGTTTGCAATTAAAACAACTCAGGATCATTATAATAATGTGCCACTTAATTGATCCCTGTGGGTAAATTCTCTTTTTGCTCTCCTGCTTTTTCCGGGAGGTCAGAGTTCAGGGTCAGTGACAGTGCAGCACACCTGCACCTGGTAGAAGGGATCATACGGTCATCAAACTCCAAAGTCAGTAAATACAGAAATACTATTTCAGGGTGCTGGAAAAGTTATGGAAATGCGGTCTGGTGATAAAAGACGAAACTAATTTATTTTATTTTACTCATTCGGTCAAAACGATTGCAAATTGTGTTGGATAAGACAAAGGAAAAACATTTCTAGGTCTGTTCCTCGTTTATTCTTGAGAGGCTCGTAGTATTTGAAATACAGACAGACTTTCACTACATGTGGTGTTAAAAAACCTTTCTAATGGCAACTGCAAAAATTGTTCCTTACCTGAACTTCTCATGTGTAAGGGTCACCAACCAACCCCCTGTTTGACCTGTTTCAACATGATCATTTCGGTCATTAGACACAGCTCATTTTTAATTCTTAAATTTTTAATTTCAACCAATATGTATCCACTTTATATTCAAATTTTAGGCAAGTAGACGATGCTCATTCACAGCAATTTTATAATGAGATAAGATTTTCAATATTACAATTAACCAAAAGTAAGAAAATATTTATATCCAGTAACTTATAGGTAGATATGCTGTGATTTTTATCCATGTTCACTGATGGAGGTCAATAAACATTTTAATTTACTTAATACCTGATGAAGGTTAATTATTTAATATTAAATTTAAATACATGTACAATCTCTCAGTTTTTTAGACATTCATTCAAGGCGGCCACTGGAAACCGATGTCCTAAAGCATCTATGTACACCATGTTTCTTCTTCTTTTCTATTTTTACATTCTTGCACTCAGCAGTGTCGGGAACATGCAGCTGCACGCCCTGCTTACTGCAGACAACAAGTGCTGTGAGAAATACATACTGTCGCACATTTAGCATTAAACATGTTTGTACACAACATCATGTTTATGAACAAGTTGGTGGCTGCAAACGTAGATGCCAGGTGTTCCTGTGTGGGCTGCTCGCTCTGTAGATATTTGGTGTGTTTAGTGCTGTTTTTGGTGGTCTGTGTGTGCGGGTCAGGGTGGTCCGGGGTGGATGTGGGAGTTGGTGAGTTTTCGAGGTGTTTTTTGGTACGTGTTCCTCCGCTTGGTTGTGAAATTTGTTTCACTTGAGAACTTCAAAAGTGAAAGTCATGGTTTTTCATAACAGCGTAACTGTTAACTTCATTTCTCTCTCCCACACTCTCTGAGGTAATGCAGAGCACAGAGGGTTTTTATGAGCACTTAACACTAATGTTACACTAACAATGCAGTCATGAGCTCATGCTCTGAGCCCCCCAATCTCTCACACACAGGCCAGATTTCTCTGACTCCCTCTATAATCCAAAAAGGGTTCAGTATGGTACCACAAAATGGTTGGTGGCTTATACCACTTCAGGACTCTTTTTAGTGCTGTAAAGCAGTGGGAAACTGTCACGATGACTGGCATCTACAGTTTGTCAAACTGGAATTGCTTAAACACATACATAACGACTTCCACCATACCAATAGCCATCAAATAGGGCCTCAATCTTGGAAAAAGCAACTGCAACAACCGTTTGAATTTAGCAGGGAAGCTTACTCGCTATTTACACTATCAGGCTATCTAAGCATCTGGTGGCCAGCTATAGTGGGTTTAATTCATTAACTTAAAACGTGGACCTGTTTCCCTCTGGATTTCTGAGATCCATTCATGAGGAATCGTTGTGAGACGTTTGCCTTCTGTTTCACTAGAAATGGGAATCTATGTGTACCATCCACCTCGCCCACCCTCCTGTGCCAACTTTCTCGCTCTTTATACTACACCACCACTCCCCGCTTCTCATACTGACCACAAACGATGCCTTTGACTTCTATGCCAATGAATTTTGCATTGGTATCAGATGCAGAAGGGTGTGACAAAGCGTCGGTATTTGACAATGTAGGAATGAGAACGGACTGAAAATGATTCCTTGAGGATAAAGACTATTAGAATATAAAGCCGTGTTTTCCCACCATGAGCAACACCATCAACAAGTCACTGCATGTCCTTTGATTTCCTGAAGTTTGTCAGCAAAAAAAAAAAAAAAAATGACCCCGGCTGATCCGTGCCAATGTGTTTTCATTTCTTGACCAATAGTTCTCCCCATATCATTTTTAATTTATCAAAAGGTTTCTCCTAGCAAATGCAAAATGGACAAGAAGTTAACCACTGTTATTCATTGATTCCCAGTTCTCTACAACTTTTATTTGTCACATCTCCAAAATGATGTGCTTGAAGATCCAGTGCGGGGTCGGTGTTAAGCTTTCCAGTGCTTACTCATTTGTTTCTACTTATTGATTATTAATGCTACCTAATTAGCACAAGATGTCAATGCTAACATTAAGAAAGTATGCAGGGCAACACAAGAGCAGCAAAAAAACACATGATTTACCTGGTCAAAACTTGTAACTGCATATTATAACCACATAGATGCAACTGGAGCCTCTCATACTGCCCATAATTGGGCGAAATAGAGCGATCCATCAACGGCCTGAACAGTAAGAATGACTCTTGTAATCATAGGCTTCACTCTCAGCACTATTATCTCCTCACATAAAGTGTAGACAGCTCTACAATTCAAAACTAAATCAACAACACCAGAAAAAAGTCGTCTCACATGGGGGGTCTCTGGGACTAAATCTTGGAAACCAGGGGTTTGTGGCACTGAGATGTCTGTCTGGGGGTCCATTACATGAAAATGTTTGAGCACCGCTGTTGTAAAGAGCCTTTTTTTGTTGTTGTTTTTCACAGAGATTGCTCAGTGAAACTTAATGATACTATAAAGAACGCTTGAATAATGCATTCATGCTCAAAAGCAATTGCAGCGGTATAAAAAGAGCTTTCTTTTTCTTTTCTTTTTTTTACAAATCACACAAGGATTTACCGGTTTCAAACAGGAGAACCACAAAACCTAATTGAGGAACTTCTGAAGAACTGGTAAGCCCTTCTTTCTATACTTGTCTGTCTTTTTCTGTCTTTCATGCCATCTGCCTCCGTCTCACTCTCTCTCTCTCCTGTCTCTTTTCCTGCCCGTCTCTCTCCTCTCTTTGCACTCTGACCACTGCGGTGCGATTCTGCGTCCGAAAATTCGACACGCTGGCTACATCTCCCCTTTCTCACACTCGTAAACACGGCACTTTATTACCCTGAAATGACCAGCTTCCTTCTTTTTATTAAAAAAAAAAGTTGTTTTATTTTAGATAGATAGAATACGTCAGCGTTTGCACACTTGACTCCAAAGTTCACAGTGGACTCCCACGCCAAAACGCTTAGGTTGTTATTTTGTGTTCTTGCTGAAAGACCAGAGCTCATTATGATGCTCACCTATGAGTTAATAATAAACCAGAGCCTTGGATTAAATTTTATTCAGTGTGGCCAAGGCCTTCACTGCTGGAGGGAAGAAAAAAAAATGAAGAACAGATCACATTTGAAGTTGATAACCTCTAAGCAAACAAACAAACAAACAAACAAACAAAAAAAAAAAAAAAAAATGGTCATACATTGTAAAATCTATATGAATATTAAAACATTTATAAAACATTTCCATAAGAAACCACTTACACTTTTTACTTAAAAGACAAAACTTAACTTGACATATTAACTAAATGAAATGCTCTTTTTGTTAATCCATGTGGATCAACACGTTACTATATTTTTTATGAAAAGCAAGAATTCATTAGGTTTTTTTTTAAATATTGTAATGTATTACCACAATATTATAAAAAATATATTACGCACATGAAACATCATTAACTTTTATGCTACTTATTAATCGTTAGTCAGTGCAGAATAGGAGAAGATTTATTTTAAAAAGAAATGTTGGTAACTAATAGTAGGAAACGCAAACAAAACAGTTTTAATTCAATATATTGACAGTTCACATATAGAATAAATGATTTTTTGTGTAAGAAAAAGATGATAAAAACTGAATTTCCTGTTAAATGACAAATGATTACAGTTACAAGGAGAACTGCCGGCCTCTCATGTTCATATTGACTTCAGTGGATATAAGTGTTTGTATAGATTTAATTTTTTACATTTTTACCCACTCATTGATCCTTGTTATATCCATGTTGTATGCAGGTGTTCCTATATTATCCATATGCATTATCGACCACGAGGCAAGCGGAGAATTTTAACTATCCTCTCGTAATATTTAACACGCTCGACCTGGGGTTAATGCAAACAAAGACCCATACAGGTTTTACAAATTTCCCTCTGAGGTCATTCGGCCACGTGCTATCATGACTATATGAGTAGAGAACAAACTCCTCTCTTCTCTCCCCTCTCTCTTTAGTTTTCTCTTTTGCCTTTTTCTCTTTTTCCATCTCCTTTTTCTGACAGAAACGTCAAAAGTAAGGCACTGTTTGTCAACTGGTAAATCTCTCTTTATCTGTTTCTGCCTGTCTTTTTCCATGCTGACACACACACACACACCGCGGTCCAGAGTTGTGTTTGTCCACCTGTAAATCATGAGTCCTGAGACGTAGTTATCAACCCGGCTGTATTTATTGGCTGTGAGCGCCACTATAGGTCCACAGGAATTCCACCGTATTACTACAACCATGACTTACTGCCTATTACTTTATACACATGCACACACAATTTCGCGAGAACACACACACATACACACACAAGTATAGGTATATAAGTGCAGAACACACGTGTGCACGCACAGAGCCATTACTTTTTATACTGTTTACCATTCCTGCAAAGGCCTAATCAGTTGATTTACAGGCTCTTGCAGACTGTGTGTATTTCAGCATTCTCCTTTTATATTAGATTCAGGTTTCTGTTACGTTTCACTTTGTTTTTATAGGCCAATTTAGAGCCACTGAGCTGCCCCTGTTAATGCCTCAACATGCGTTGTACCTCGGGTCCAAACTAGTAAAACTTTCTTTAATAAAACTTTTTCTTTCCATTCTGATGACAGGAGAATCACTTGACAGTCTGCAATGGGAATAGCTCCTGCTGCTGCCGCTGTTCGAGTCGCTGTGGTAGTTTAACAGCTGAAAGATACAACCGAGGTATTAACTTTGGAAGGGGCGGATAGATAGAGGGATTAATGGATGAATAAATCAATAAATAAAAGACGGAAGGTGGAAAGGAAATTTGGATGAGTTGGAGGAATGGATGGATAAATGGATTCGGAAGGAGGCAGGTAGAAAGGAATGTTTTGGATGGCTGGATGGAAGAACAGATGAATGGAGCGATAGATAAATGAATAAAGAATGGATTTATAGCATCATTTAGGTGATAATACATGGGCGACACGTCGAAACAACACAGTTTAGCAACACAGGCTTGGAGGCTTGGACGGGATGGAGGTAACTGAAATCACAGACGTGTGCAGGACATAAGTGATTTTCAAGGAACCAGAGTGAAATTATGAACCTCGACTAGTAATATTTTATTGTAAAATTGCCCTTCTACATTGACTCAGAATGAGGAATTTTGTTCCAGAATGAGATATCCCCCATTAAAAAGTGACACTCTCAGAGGGGTAATTGATAGCTCAGATTTAATGCAAATTTCAAAGAATAGTGAATAAACTGACAAAGCTGTGTTAACTATTTTAACAGCACACCCGCTAGATCTTCTCTTTTTTCCAAATATTTAATGATGTACAGCAAGTAAGTATATGAGGATATATCATTTTGTGAAGTTTGTAATGCAATTAAATGCAAAAGTACATTCCTTTTGTCTCTCAAACAGGAGTTGGAGAGAAACTTTTGCTGTGATCAATCTCCGGTTCATTTTGCATTTTTCAGGCAGAGCTATTATTCATGGACTGAAATCACATCAGTACGGAAACAAGGATGTGAAAAAAAAATGCTTGCCAGACGTGATGGTTGTAGCTGATATTGCGGTGAGACTTTTGAAAATCCATTTGAGGTGCATCAGCCGCTTTCATGGCAACTCTGTGAGAGGATTTTGTCACCTGTGTGAAGGTTTCGGCGCTGATGAGAGCACTGCAAGGTGGCGGTGGAGAGTTTCCCTGCTCTCATGTCGGTAGCACTTGGGTGGGCTGCCGGCACTGAAGATTTTTTGGTAACCTCGAGTCTCCTGGTGCTAAAAACGCGCGAGGCTTTTGGCACCGCTGGGAGTCTGCAACAGTGTGTCCTTTCTGCAGAAAACAGGAAACAGAAGCCAGCGCTGTAAAGAGAGGTTTCCGGTGGACACACAGCCTTTTTGCCTTTAGCTGCTTTATTAAAAGGCATCAGTGCAGCCCAGCAATCTGATGTGTTGGCCGAACCCTCGCTTTCTCACCGTCCTGAAAAACGTTTTATTATGCTCAATGGCCTGTTTCCTTCTTTTTATTAAAAAAAAAAAAAACCTTCTTTAATCAGCTGTTTGGAGTCTATTTGTAGGTCGGGCTGTTTTGTGGGAGCGCACACCCAAAAAATAATGAAATGTTAAAATGTTGAAATGACATAGAATCTGGCTGTTGTCTGGCAGTCTCCACACGTACAAAAAATAACAATAATAATATGGTTTTGAACAAAAAATTAAATTAAAGTCAAGTTCAGTTGGGGTTTCACATGTCTCAAGGGGAATGAAACTCCAAGTCAGCGTTGTTAGTTCAAGAACTTTTTGTTCAAGCACGGAAAACAAAACATGAAGTTTCTTTGCCACAGCAGCAGCGTGTTGTTCCTCACTGGAAGCTTGTGTGTCTAAAACTATTGCACAGTGAATTTTCAACAAATGCACATAGTTTCTTTGGAATTATCAAGAAATGCTGGTCAAAATGAGTTACTCTCATCATGCACATGGACATCCAGATCATTACAGGCGGTGTTGTTAAGTTTCAAATTTATCAACTTAAAAACAGCAAATTTTATTAAGTGTTGATTTTTCATGAACAATAAGTGGCTGACAAGTGCTGATTGGAGAGTTATTTGCCCGCTCACAGTCGTAAATTAGCTTTGTCTTACATAAACACTGGCTTATTCTTGATGATTTGTGGCGGTGTAACTTCAGTTCACACTCGCTGCTGATATTAGGGGTGTAACGCTTCAGTAAAGCCCTGCTTCGGTTTGGATTGCGGTTTCTGGGTTACAAGTTCGGTTTTGGTTTGGTTTATTTTGTACAGCAGGAGAAAAAAAAACACTACTATTGCGACTATTCTCTGTATTTTGGCCCATTTAAAATACCTTTTTTTCATTCAGAGATTTGGGATAACAATGTGAAATCATGAATTATTCTTTCAAAGGCAAAGTCTACTTAAACTATTAAACACACACGCACGCGCACACACACACACACACACACACACACACACTCAGATACCTTCAGTATATTCATTAATTCATCGGTAACACTTTACAATAGGAGTACAACAATTAACGTTAGTTAATGTTAGTTAATGCCATAATGGTTAATTAACTGTTAGTTAATGATTATTATGGCATTTACTAATGTTAATAATATCTACAATAACCCTTAAATAGCATATAAATTAATACCCTAGCATGAACAGTATTAGTACATGATTCTTAGACACATTAGTTAACGGTTAGTTAACTGTTACTTAATATTTATTACCTGTTACTTAATGTTTATTACAGCATTAACTAACGTTAATTGTTGTACTCTTATTATAAAGTGTTACCAATTCATCAGCTAAGTGTATTTGTATTTAACAGCTCATTTTTTTACAGTTCCTTCAATACATATAAATTTTGATTATAATAGTTGATTTTTTCTGTTTGAGGCCTTTTAACGACTGCAGCTACCAGTTGTTTTTGACAGTAAAGGAAAAAAAAAACTGATTAGTTATGCATTTATTTCTCTCATGAAAATACGTGGGTGAGATTGATTACTAATCAGAGGTTCCCAGCAAAACTCTTCGCCCCTGTGGGTTGCGGATTACGCCGGCTATCTGTATCATTGTTTTTGGAAACATCTGTGGCTGCTGAGTTGTTCATGAGTTCGTTTTTGACATCCCACCCATCCTGCCTCACTGTGTTGACTGGACTGGAAACCTTGCCAAATCACACTGAAACTGGATAGACTGAACCAGCATTAAGTGGAAAAATATCTTTGTTTTGTATTTTGGGTGATCTGGTCTTTTGATATTTCTTGCATGTCTTGTCTGAAATGGATTATAATTTTTGTTGAAAAAACCTTAAATGCTGGTTTTCTTGCGGTCAGGTGATTTTGCGTTATGCAAGGGCACGAGCATTTTATAGGCACTCAAGAAAGAGGTGCAATTGTTTTATTCTGAACAATTTTAAAGTACCCTGGCACAGTAGGTGTTTGTTTAACAGCAACACATCCTGGTCTCAACCTCTTTGAGAGCACACCGCCGTCTAATCGAAACAAACATCTTTGAGTTCAGCTGCGAGGGAAGCATAGCTCCGTGCATGTGAGTGTGTGTGTGTGTGTTTGTTTACTTCCTTATCTATCTGAAAACACACTTTCTACCGGTGACACAGGAAACAACAGGAAACCCGGGCATGATAAGGTGTGAGAGACAGTAAGTGATGTGTGTGAAAGAGCGGCAGAGATGGAAAACAAGAGCGTCAGAGATTAACTGTGTGTGTGTGTGTGTGTGTGTGTGTGTGTGTATGCGTGCTGAATACTTGAGCTAACACCGGCACTTGTTGACACGCCGCATGACCCTGATCTCCTTTTGCAGCTTTGTTTCCCATCTTTACAGATAATCGCGCACACACACAGAGGAGCCCTGTTCATTGGTTCGATTTTCTCAGAGATCAACCTCCTCGCCGCCACACCTCGCACTATTGAACTCCTGTCTGCTCCCGCTATTGGCCCTCGCTACGGTGATAGTTGCCTAGCGATGCAGGTGAAAACAATCTTCTCCCTGATGCTGAGGTGTAGTGACCCCTGTTATACAGTAGCATGCACACACGCACACACACACACACAAATGGAGAAGGTTTTTGGCTGCAAACATGAAAGAACAAATAGACTGTTGTTCCATTATACAGGTAATATATGCAACACACACTCATACAAACACAATTATGAATGTTCAGACACACACACACACACACACACACACACACACACATTCAGACGACCCAGAATGGCAGTGTAACTCACACCCAGAAATGCAGAAATGCAAGATATACACCGATGTGCACACACACACACACACACACACACACACACACACACACACACACACACAGACGACCTAGAATGACAGTGTAACTCACACCCAAAAATGCAAGATACACACCAATGTGCACACACACACACACACTGATACCGAACTTCCCCACCCCGTGCGCACAGAGATAATGCACCCGACCTCTTTGTGTTTGTTGCCGTTGCCGTGGCGACGGCTCTTTGATCCTGAGTCCAGCATCTTCTTCCAAGCGTCTGTTAACAAGGCTGTGTGTTTACCTCCCGGACTGAAGATAATTAGATCAGGGTTACGCTGCGTCTGTTGCTGTTTTCCTTACTGTTTGGCTCATTGTTGCTCAGCTTCATGTTCGCTGTGGCCTTTTGATGTTTTTGTTGTTGGTGCTGTTTGTTTGTTTTTGTTTTTTTGTAACTTGACCACAGATATCTTCATAAGCACTCGGCGTGGTCGCATGAAGCAAGAAACAAAACACAAAATATCGAGGATCAAAAATAATCCGCAGTTCATCGGGAATATTTGGACATTATCACGTAAATATTCAACTTTTATTAAATATCAGCCATCAGCCAGTCAGAGCCATCCATTGGCAGTATGATGGATAAGATGCAGTTTATTTGATTAAATATCTATTGTAAAATTAAACTGATTCATTGAAGATTGAAACACTTAATACAAAAATAAATGAACAAGCAAACAATAAACAGAAGCAGTCACAAAGATCTTAAATTTTGTCATGAAGGATCTGATATTATCAAATTCAGTCCAAAAATATTGATATCATCCACCCTCGTTTTGACTATAGGACCTTAGTTTTACAGTGATTTCATAAGGTTATAGCTGCAAGTTTGAGACATTGTGCAGGATTTTAGGATTTCTTTAATGTCGCTGTTGTTCCTCATCATCACTTTTTGTCTTCATATGGAGTCCATTTTTATTTTATCATATCATTTTATCATCATTTCTGCATATTTGTACAGAGCTGGAGTGGAAACTGTATTCCAGTGTCAGCTATGACTGTGTACATTAACTGCTGGTAACTTTTTCCTCTTTTTTTTTTTTTTTTTTTTTTTTTTTTTTTTTTTGCAGTGTTTCATTAAGTTAAAGTCTTCTTTTTCTTCCATAGCGTTTCTTACATACGTTATTTCCTCCTCCTCTTTCTTTGCAGGCTTCATTTTCTCCTCTTCTACTTCTTTCACGTCTCGTTTTCCCTCTCCTCTTTCTTTCATTGTATTCATCTATACTTTGCTCTGACCCATCGTCTGCAGTAGCCCACTTTGTTTACCTTGTTGCATTATTTATCTTGTTTATCCACCGCGCTGCTCATTACTTTTACCTTCTGTTCCATTTTCTATTCCATCCATCGCGTTTCACCGAGTCACGTCTTTAGTTCCAGCTGCTCTGGCGATGCTTTATTGTTGCAGGTTATTTACTTTCCGTCTTTTCATCAATTCATTCATCCTCGCTCTCCAAGCTGTTTACTCCCGCTGATTTATTGGAGTTTGGCCATAGTTACTGTTGTTGTTGTGACGGTGGCGAAGGCAGGGCACTTGAACAGGTTCATATTGGGAAGGCTAAAGGAGAGTCTCTTCGTGAGCCCTTTGTTTACATTACCTCCGCTCCGACAAAGCACCAACACAGTTTGCAAGATTTCCTCCGACCTAATTAGACCAGAATTTTTACCCTCGGCGATACATTTTCAGATTACGAAATCCAGCGAAAGCCTCCAGGGGAAAACTATGACGTACCCCTGGGTTTATGTTATTTGTGTTACTGTAATTGGGAGTAAATCTGGTCAAAATCTTTTAACGTGTACCCGCCCTGCCTCTTGAACTCTAAGTGCCTGTATCAGGGTGTAATCTGTTATTCTTTCTTTGATGCCGGTAATCAGTGGAAAGCAATGAAAACAGAGGGAGAGAGAAGGTGAGAGAGGGTGAAACGGAGAGGAGGCAAGGGCGCAAAAAGTGAGAGGGAAAACCTGATGAAGAGAAATGAGAAAAGAGAGAAAAAGGCAAGAAGCGGCTTTTTAAACTAAAAAAAAATCTTGTGTAACCTGGAGAAAATGACACATCAAAAATAGAATAAAAGCGGCACATAAACAGCAAGATTTGACAGGATATCCTCAATATTGTTAAAAGCTTTTATGTTTGGAGGGAGGATATTGTTTATGAAATTAGGCAATAGTGATATAAATGTTCTTGTTGAATAAACAATGACAGACTTGGCATGATCAGCCCAGCAAATGGTTCGCTCTCATTGCACAACGGCTTAAAAAGTTTGTCCAGCATGACTTCCTGGAAATGTCAGATTTTCTTTTTTTTGTCTCTCTGACATTTAAGGTGCCCATCGTTGTTGTTTTCAGCCATTAGTTGGCACATAATAATACTGCCAAATGCATTTTTTGATTTTCTCGAATCTGAACATGAAATACAGAATGTCTGACACCCAAATACAACCCAGTGATAGACACTTTTTGAAAGTGCAAGATAAAGTAAGCACACGTGTTTTTTTCTTTCTTTGGCATTCACACAGCCTGTGTCACTGCACTGACATCACACGTTTTTCAATATTTTAGAAGTTTGTATAAGACTGAAATCACAGCTGGATTGGTACATAGCTAAAGAAGGAAATGGGGCGACTTTACTTTTGCTGTTCTTCAATTAAAAACCCTACAACAAAACAGAGGAGCGTAACCTTAAAAAACCTTAAAACTCAGCAACTCTTAAATCCAAACACACATTCACACACACACACACACACACACATACACACACACCACAAGCTACAGCAGAGCTGAATAAACCAAAATTTACAGCACCAGTAGCCCACAAAGTACAGCTAATATTTAAATGTGTAGAGTCAAATTCTCCTCTGCCACCATATATATCTGTGGGGAGACAGGAAGAAAGAAACAGGGGGAAAGAAAAAGCAAAATGAGCGTCTTGAGTTAGAGGAATTCCTGTCCCTGTTTGCAGGTTAAGAACACAATATCGGGAACTTAATCGTTTTTATGATGGCCATAATCAGTCACACCTACTGACGACGGAGACAAAAAGGAGGCAAACAGAACAGGAAAAATATGACGAAAACATGTTTAAAGACTTCCTGTCTTTGTGTGGTTGAATGTAACGATATAACGTACAGAGGGCAAGTCCTCCAACTTGATGCAAGCAGCATGTCAGCCAAAGTCATGCTGAAAAGGTTTCATGCTTCAGTGTTCAAACTTATTGTGTCTTATTTGTTTATTAATTTGTTTGCTTATTTATTTATTTAGCTGTTGTTTATGCCATTTTTGACATGCGGCTTCAATCAGTCCTACAGAAATGTATTTGTTTTTGTTCAACAATGCATTGCTTGCCTATTGGCTGCATATTTACAGTGTAATCCCTAACACTGAGGGCTCTATTTTCACAGACCGGGCGAGGCCAACTGGGTGTGGCCAAGTGGATTTTGCAATTTTGGCACGCCGTGCGCCGTGGCACAAGTACTCCGCCGTTCCTCCTACCGGTGCAAGGGAGGAGAGAAGGCGTGGAGTGGGAAAATGAAAGTTTACACAATTGACATGGAGGTCTACTGCCGCAGGCGGAGCGGAGCCCAGGAGACCGGCGAGGAGTGGAGACCGGCGAGCAGTGCACACACGTCACCAAAACCTCACAGGCAGGTTTCCGGAATGTCAGGCACATTAACAGTGCAGTAAATACAGACAAAAAAACACTATTCAATGCTATGATCACAATCAGCACATACATTTATCTTCATATCGACTGTCCTGTCACAACTGATGTCAGATCAAAGGAGATTGGCACCGTTTGTGCTGATTGTGAGGTTTGGTGATGTGTGTGCACTGTGTGCCAGTCAGCCAAACTTCCACTACGCCGGCTGCGCGCCGCCTTACGCCGCCTTACGCCGCCTTACGCCGAAAGTAGACGTGGTTTCAGATGGCGAGCTTTTGGCGCACCTCAGCGAAGCCTTTTGGCACGAAACTGTCACTTTGCCAAGCTGAATCTGTCGACACCTTCCCCTGCTGCGCCGCCACTCCCGTCTCAGCGCACGTCGGTCTGCCAAAATACCAAAATGTGCGCCCCTCGGGTTGCACTGGTCCAAACTAGCTCTGCGCGGGGTTCGCCTCACTGCGCCACCCTGCGCTGCACCGGGAAAATAGAGCCCTGAGTCTAAGCCCAACCCTAACATGACCCCATTTCAACCTTTTGCTCTTTTTGACCTCCTTAGCCCAATTTCTAATCCTAATCCTGACCTCAAGATTTAACTCCACCCTAGACAATACATATGGAATAATTTTCACACTCCTGCATCAGACTCAGTAGACATTTTAGTGACACAGTGTTGTCACTTGATAATAAGCTGACTATCAGTTAGAGAGCACACAAATCCACTATTCTTAAAATCAGAAGCATCAAAGTTTTTTGCATTGTGTTTTTTTTTTTTTCACATGTTCAAAATAAAGCCTTCATTCATTCATTCATTCATTCATCAGCATTGCACTATTCAAATAGTCTGACCTTGATCAGTTCAGTTTAGTGCAGTTCTATTCATATCAGTTTAAGCTGATGCAGTGTAGTTTAATAGTTTAAAGCTGCAGCACACAGTTTCTGCACGTTGGCTGCTAAATGACAGCCAGAATTACAGTAACTACATGGGTTTTGAGTTCTTCAGTACCAAGAAATTGTGTAATGGGATGTCAGTGAACTGCACACAAGTCGGTCTGTGGTGTTTTGTGCCGAAGGAACAACATTTTTCACTATCAGTGGTAATTTCTTGTTGTTTGTTTTCTGGGCTTGATTTTCCAGCAAAACAGTACATGGACTCAGTGCTGTTTCTCAGCTGTTGTAGACGTGCCCAATTTTGGAGCTTTCCACAAACTTGTAAATGCAGCATTTTCCTCGCCACTGTCGCTCTGTGCTGAGATTTTGGTTCATGGGATTAGCCAGTATCTGTCGGGTTTCTGCAAAGAGCCTTAAGATAACTTCTGTTATGGTTTTATGCAATATGAATTGAATTGAACTGAACTGAACTGAATCCCAACACCTGCAAACTTTTCAATCCGTGTGCTACCAAAACATAATTAGGATGAAAATTTATGACTGTAGAACGTTCACTGTGATGGACCACCTATCTCAAGCAAGTCTAAAGTCTCTCAAGTCTTTTTTTTACACCATAACAATATGAATGGAAACAGATGGCTGCCTGGAAGGCAGAAAAATACATAAAAAATCTAAACAAGCACGGTATACTTTGGAAAATGGCTGGTAGTGATGTAAAGTATATGATATGCGTGCAGTGCAGAACATGGACTAAAACATGAATAGAAGCTGGAATGGTCCTTAGAGTTCACTTCAGTGCAGTTAAGACTAATTCAGTTCACCAGATCAGTTGCATGAAAGCTGGCCCCTTGAACCCTATCTTGTGGTCTGTTTTGTATCCGTGCCAGTGATCGTGGAAGTATGGATTCGGGGGGGCAGAGAAGCTGATCTCTACTCTGTGTAGAACGGCCTCATCTGTCCCAGACTGCACTTGGCCTCTGTTAACCCCAGATCCAACGCACAAACTTACTGGAAATCTGAATGTCGACATTTCTCGACTGCCTGATTCACACTGGGAGAACGATGCGGGGGCTGCTGTAACCTTTCTAAATAATGTTGGTGGTTGTGTGAGGCTATGATCAGCCATTTGATATGTCAGATAGCTGCTACGAGGCTGATGTGAATTAACCTCTCCGGTATCTGAGAGTGATGTGGTAAACGTATTGGCTGGGTGGTCAGTGAACTCCCTGAAGGAGATATCAAGTATTTGATAAATAGGGCAGATATCGTCTTTACCGTCTGTTCATTACATCCAGTCACTTCCTGCTTGAAATTACAAGACATGTTTAAATGGTTGCTCCTTTGTCTGCTTTTTCTGTGTGTCTCTCTGTTTGCCTCTGTTTCTCTCCCTCTCTGTGTATTTCTGTGGTATTTGTCTTTCTGGCTGTGTGTGTCTCTTACTCTCTCTTTCTCCTCTGTCAAATTAAATCTAAATAAATTGAAGGGTATTTTACAGTGTTAAGTGTCACGATCCATTTCACGCTTCCAGCCAAGTGCTGATGCTTTTTTTTGTGTGTGTGACTCTCCGTTGAAGTGGAAAAGTTTTTTGTTGAAAAAGAAATTTTGTGTCAAATGGCAATGAAGAATAAATAATGACGCAAGTCTTGGAATGACTGGTTCCCTGTCGTTGCACAACAGTGGCTCTGGATATTCTGAAAAGTTTTCTGTGAAATATTTGATCTCTCAGAAATGTTGTACCTGCTGTCACTCCCCATGTTTTATTTGCTTACCGTAGCTGTGTAGTTACAATCTGGTGCAGCAGAATATTACCAAGTGCATTTTTGTTCTCATCCTCTGATGAAAACAAGATTAGCTGACATGAAAGAACAACAACTTGCTCAGCACTGATCAATTCTTGGAGGATTCTTTCCTTTTCTTTATCGGTTAAAAGTCGGTTGATTCATGAATCAATCGTCCATTTGAACAAAACTCTGAAGCCAAATTGATTCACAAATGGAACTGAATCAAGTTTAGACTGGTAAGTGTCTGGTTGGACTGCACTCTGATGGTTCAGTGTACACAATGAGCTTGTTTGTTGGCTCAAAATGAGAGAAACCTTAAAGAGAAAACTGAGTCTGATGTTTGGAAACAGATGTTATCTGTAAAAAGCCACTTTAAGAATGACTGTCACTCTCCAAGAATAGCCGTAACCCTTTCAGATGCAGATACAGAAACTGTGATTCAGTCATTTCAGTTAAAAAGAAAAAACAAAACTAAACTGCAGTACAATTTTGGATCCATGGCCCTAAAAATGATTGAAGAAAAAAAAAAGCTGCCACTTCACCAAAAGTGCGGGTCTCCAGCAAGATCAGCTCAATCACCATCAGTGAGTATCCAAACAAACGTGAACCTAATCAATCACTGTGACAACTGTCTGCTAATGCACAGCCCCGCTGGGCATTCAGTGTGCACAGAAAGCTAAAGTTACACTTCAAGTCCGCTGGCTGGTCCTTCATTTCTCATGCAAAAAGGAGTCCTCTAAAAAAAACCTTTGCACAGCAGTCCCTGCACTACTGTGTGTTTTTCCCTAAATGGGAAATGATTCTGTGCAAAACCTGGTGACCTGGTTGTATAATTTTGATAGTAATAATTATGTGCTATACGTTTTGATTCTGGAACCTGTTATCTGTAATGAACGACATGAAAATATGGACAAATACCAAGCTGGATCAGAGAGCACGTTTATGAGGAACACATGCAACAAGCACGTACTCTCAAATTTGCAGAGGAAGTACAAGGATCGCATCACTTCCAGTGTGCTACCGCACTTACCATTCTGTTCAGGGCATTTCAGAGTCCTACAAAATGCATTAGTTCCAGCTAGAAATAAAATGCAAATGTATGAGTGAGGAAATACTATGTGGTTTCTCGCTCTAACCACAACGCCTGAAACTGGACTGAATGAACCACGTACGCATGTGAGTGATTCCTGTTGTTCAGTGCATCCAGCAGTTCAGTCGCCGTATCTGCCTGACATGTAGCCAGTTTCCTTCCTGATCACAAATCATGGCCAACTCATTCACCAAAAAGGTAGGAAGTGAAGTAGCTGAGACACCCTGGCAGGCTTACGCTAATGTGGACTTTGTTTTTGGCTTAATTTTGGTGCAGTTATAAAGAAAACGACAACAAATCTATGTAAAGAAACCGCAAATCATAAACAGAGCTTTTCAAATGTTGAATAAAGTGAAGACAAAATAGAGTTTAAAAAAAAAAACCAAATAATTACATAGTATATTTTTACAATAAATAATCCAGAATATTGCTGTTAATTTAACAAAATAAATCAACAAATAAAAACAAAAGCTCATTTTCAACAATCCACCGTTGCACAAAGTGTTTGAGATTAAACAAGATGGGTGCTAAAGATTATTTACAGTAAATTAAAAGATGTTTGCACCAAAACGGCTTTACAAACAAGCGAACATGTTCAAGGATAGGTTCTCAATAGATTTTCTCCAGTAGTACATTGTGGATAATAATCATGATTGTCCTGACGTGACCATGCTGTTGGGAACTGAAGAAAAGCAGCTCCTGAACTTGGTTTGTTTGCCAGTAGTCTGTCTGTCAGCGGGACGTCTGAAAAACTTCTGAACAGATTTCAGTGAACACAGAGAAACCTTCGGTCAAGGAACAATTGATGAGATTTAAGTGGCGATCCAGGTCTGGGGTTACCGCCATTAGACAATTATCTTTGGCCACAACTATGAGACACACGATTCCAAATCGTAGCGGTATATTTACAGGGTCATAAAATCTATTTGACTTAAAGTTTTAAGTGATAGGAATAATGTTTTTGGAGTAAAAGCAAGTTGGAGAATGGTTCAGCTTTGGCAGAGATTTGTGCTCTCCAAGTGACATCTGTTTTTTCAGAAGTTTGCCTAAAATCTGCTTGACGGATGGATGGAAACAGCTAAAGACACTGAGAACAATGAACAACAGAGACAAATGGAAGTGATAGAAATCATATAATAATAATAATAACTGTATTTATTTTTTTTGTAACACTTATCCAGTGTTACAAATTCTTTCACAAGACAAAAATATAATAATGGTAAAACACATAAAATAAAATACAGTCAGAAACTGCGATAGTAAAACAAACTAAAAACCACAAACTGGGTGCATCAAAAAACCCATAAAACAGACTGACTGAACCAAATAAAAGTAGGCATGAAATAATAAAACTACACGCAAGACTCATAAAACAAGAACCTAAATGTGGAATAAAATCAGGTTAAGTCATATATAAAAAAAAAAAAAAAAAACTTCCCACTAACAAACACAATACAAAATAAAAAAAGAGGACAAAAGTGAGAATGAAACAGTGAAGAAAGGGAAATGTGCAGTATGAAACCATTAAGATGCACAAACACTACAGAGCAGACCACAGAACAAATGCAGGCATGCATATGTGTGCAGGGAAGAGTATGTGTGTGTGTGTGTGTGTGTGTGTGTGTGTGTGTGTATCATTGCTTCAGCAGGTGGTGTGTGTGGGCTTGCATATAATGGTTTGAGTGTTCATCATTTAAAGCGGACGTAAAGCAGAAACATTCCCTTCCTCTGTGGTCTGTATCGCTCAACACAGACAGAATTAGACACAACTTCACGTCGAACCAATCAGCATGTGTGTGCAGAAACATGCATGACTCGCGTGTGCAAGTGTGTGTGTGTGTATGACGGTGCTATTGTTAAAATATGTGAATGATTACAGAGTTTGATTACAGTTTTAGATGTTTACGTGCACGCATGAGTGTGTGTGTGTCTGCATTTTTGGAGGTCTAAACTTATGTGAGCCCTTGCATAAATCTGTGTGTGTATGTGTGTGTGTGTGTGTGTGTGTGTCTCTGTTGAAAATCCTCATTTTTCTGCATTCAGTGAGGTACAGCATGTTGATAAGGCTTTGAGACGGAGCCCCACAAAAAAAAAAAAAAAAAAAAAAAAATGCTGCTGTTTTTTAATCACTTCGGCTCAGCTGAAACACCATTACTTATCCAGACATCAGCGCGCAGTAAATCTTACTCTGAGAAGGGAGGGCAGAGAAGCCATCATTCCTCAAAACTTTTTCATGTACAAATATTATGACAACCATGTCATTTTTCACATATTTTTAATACCGCAAAAAGTCTTAAATATTCCTTCTCGGCAAAGATAAGCCAGTGGTCCGAGCTGCATTTTTTGACCAAGTGCCAACAAGCACAACGGCTTTGCCCTTTTCTTTCCGCAGCGCCTCCTCTTCTCCTGCCTCCTCTGGTCCTCCTCACCGCTCCACTGCAAAAAATATCGCTCTCAACAAGCCATTTAGCCTCACACTGAATCTTAATAACTTGTTTTTCTTAAAATAAGTGAGAAAAATCTGCCAGTAGGATGAGATAATGCCACTTGCTTCCAGTGCTAATCAGCTTGTTTCCAGAATTTTTTCAAGTGTCATTTACTTGATACCAGTGGGCCGATCTGCCTCACTCTGCCTTCTTTCAACATATTTGTACTGTTCCCAGGAAAAAAAAAAAAAAAAAAAAAAAAAAAAAAACCTGAAACGATTGAAACTGAATTTGGACACAAGTGGGATTATCTCATCCGGCTCATCCCAGCAGATTTTTTTTCCCACTTGTTTTTACGAAAACACGCTTTTAAGACTCAATATGAGACTAATATTTTAGAATGGAGATTTCATTGCAGGGTTCCACCCTGACACCCCCTTCATTCCCCCCTCTCTTTCTGTCACGTTGCCTCTTTTTTTCCCTCATCAATCCATCACTTTTCTCCCTCCTGCCCTCTCATTTTTTGTTTTCCTTCCTCCCTCTCTCCCTCCTCCTTTCTTCTGTCTTCTACAATTTCTCTCCCTCCTATTTTTTGTACACTTCATCTGTCTTTGAGTCTCCTTTTCTCCCTCCTCCTCTCTCCGCTGTCTTCTGCGTCCTCTCCATCTGTCCTTACATTTCCCTCTTCTGTCTTCTTCCTCTCCCTCTGTTCCTCCTCTAGGAGGAAAGAAAGAGAAGAGCATGGGAGGAGGGGGATGGAAAAGGGAGAGACGGCGACTTCAGAGAGAAACATCAAGGCAAATAAATTATGAAAGAGAGATAGTAAAAGACAGTGAGAGATAAAATATTGTTTACAGAGAGAGAGAATAGGAAGAAAGAGAGAGATTCCTTCTCAGAGGGAAAGGGCAGAGAGCAAAGATTTACTATTTTCTCATCCAAAATCATGGACATTTTGCTCAGAGAGAAAGAGAGATAATAGAGAAAGCATGAAAGAAACAGAGGTAAAGATGCACACAGAGCAACATATGAACACAGAAAAAAAAGACATGAAAAGGAGACAAAGTGAAAGAGAAACATGAGGGAGAGAGAGAGAGAAAAAAATGAAAGTCTAGTTTTGATCCTTCCCAGCCTCCTCGGTAATCTTAGGACTTGATTGAGAACACTTCCTGCGATTGGTGTAATGTTAGCCGCTGTGACCTCCCTAAGCACTTAACGAGGAAATGACCGCCACACTCTCGGTAATTTGTGCCAATTAACTACCATGGCAACCACTGATGTTGGGGTATCGGCTGTCCTTTAATCAGCCCACGGGCATCATCTCAGGTAACACTTAGAAACGTGAGAATGTATGTACAACACACACACACAGACACACACACACGTGCACACACACACACACACACAGAAACAGCTGCAGTTGCAATAGACACCCTCAAGATTTATTTGACTTAAGTGAAGCATTGCAGACCAAAACTCTGATTTCCATAGCATATGCATGCACCTAAACTACTCAGATGACAGATGGTAGGTGCTGTCCAGTTTTCCAGGGCAACGCAGTAAGTGTCAGAACTTAAAGACAATCACAGAAGTCCTTCGTAAAGGACCATACCAGCTCTGTATGTTTAACGTTCAAGCTTCATGGAAAGGTTTTTCACAATTGTTGAATGTGATTGCAAATGAATTGAGGTTAGTTTGTCTTGACTTTTACCAAACCTTGTCCTATACACACTGAAACAACTGATATTCGTGTCATAGCCTCCAGATTAGGATCACAGGTGTCGACCAGAAGTCAAAATTCAGTCATTATTTTATTTACTATCTTCAGAAATCTTGAAAAATAGGGCAGGTATGGCCCTTTTAAAGACGTCCCATGTTATATCAGTGAATGATTACATTAATTTTGAGATTTTAGACTAGCTACAGAGATGATTGGCACGTTATGGGAAATCTGCTGGATTTCCTTACAACACAAAGGCAGAAAAAATACAGGATCTGTTTGTAAGTAATGCATCACTTTATTCCAGTTCCTCTATTAAAAATGTGCAGTTTAAACTTGCTGAGTGTTTGGCTGTTATGTTATTGGCTCTTCTTCTTGTTGCTCTTCAGAACTCGCACACGAGGAGCAGTGCCAGGGAGCTGGAGTGGGACAAGTAGTAACATCCTCTTCGCCACAGGAAGCATCGGGGTTTATGAGAAATGTGGTCTTAATTTTGAGAAACACGAAGAGCTACAAGTAGTGGCTTAAATATATTTTGTGAGTTCCAACTCGACACTGTAATGTCTGTAATGCTGTGAAACTCCCATCTCGTTTGTACCTGGAAGAGCGCCGGCTTGAATCCGCACACCAGCTGGCAAAATCTGGTCCAGGAAAGAATGAGTAATTGCCTTCCTTCTCTCAATAGTTGAGATGCTGAGATGCTCTTGAGCAAGGCAGTTAACCCCAACCAGAACCCCCAGTGAAGCTGAACAGCAGCTCTGCATACTTTTCATTGCTTTTCTTGGAGAGCTACCTGAGTTAAAAGACTGTATAACTGTACACTATTTAACTTTTTTTTTTTTTTTTTTTTTTATTTCTGTATATGTGGTTGTAATATTATTGTAGAATTAAGTCACATATTTTTACATTATGCACATTTTTTTTTTTTTTTTTTTTTTGCAAATTTCTACTGCACATATAGGCTATTTTATATTTCTTATTTTCCCTTCCTATTTCTTATAATTTCACTTACGCTTATGCATCGTTTTCTCTGAAGAATATGACTAAGTGCAACTGATTCAATTTATCCTCAGGGATCAATAAAGTATTTCTGATTCTGATTTTGCAGCTTGCAGGTGGAAGTGTCTGCAGTTGCAAAAAAAGTGAAACAGGGCATTGCTTTAAAAGAGCATGTGTGCTCAGAAAACTTTCCCTGAATAAATGAAGGTTAAAAAGACAGCCAACATCTTGATGTTCCCACCCCAGAGCTGAGTCATCTCCACTGGGGTTGGTCATCCCTGTCAGTTTGTCGGTGTTTGGTGGCGTGAAGGGAGGGCGGTTGGATGACAGTTGAACATTTTTGGCTGCTATATCTCACTTCTCTTCCTCCTCATCTTCTTCTCCTGAGCGCTCCACATGGTTCTCATTTTCTGTGCAAGCCGCAAAGTCAAAAATCGCTATGTCTTTGGAAGTCAGTGATCACAAAAAAATCTCTTTTTTTCATCTGTATTTAGGCCGCTTTTCGGTTTCCCATCCACCACTGACAGAGATTTAACAGATACAAAAAGAGACTGAGAGAGCGAGAGACCCCTAAGGTATTTCCAGTCTGTCTTTATCTTCCCTCTGCTTCTGTCCATTGTGGTGCAGGGGAAGTGGTTTCTGCAGCGTGGGCCATGCTGGCTACAAACACCAGAGACAGACTGATAACCGCACTGTCAGACTGGGGAGATCCTACTATTGTGCCGTGTGTTTGTGTACGCATGTGTGCGCGTGCACACATCTGCATTAGTCCTCTCCCTGTGTTTGTAAAATCGATATAATTTGTCTCTTTTATGTCTTATCAAAAAGCCACATATGGCTCTAAAACACTTTTCACATTGAACCTCACCCGAGGCCAGCTCCAATTTTATACCCATTTAACCCACTCTTAATGGGGCTCTTAGCCCTTGCCTTACCACCATTTCACACAGACATATTCTTTGGCAGAATCCCAAATGTCTGGACTTCCCTGGGATCTCAGGCTCTGAAATGCGCTCTTGCTAAATCTAGGCAGGCCGGGAACTGTCCCCTTGATGAAGTGAGCATGCCAAAGTAGGCTCCCATGAGAATTTTTGGAGCGCTCCGAAAATTGTGGCTCTTCAGCAAATGACAGTCAGAAAGTGACGGCTTCACTTCACTAGGTGGCACTGTGACTTTCGGAGGCTCTGAAAGTCTCTGCTCCTCAGTGGAGACTTTTGGGAACAGCTGAGTATGATGAGCATATTACCTGGGTCTTTACAGTAGAGTGTATAGTCCTGTCAGACTAATTGCTCTTGAAAATGGGAGGATGTGATGGTCAGAGTGTATCCACCTATCAGCTACAGACTGTCCAGAACATCTTAACAAGACTTTAGTAATAATACATTGGAGAGTGTGCCACACTGATGGGCACTATTGCGATTAGCATTGTATTTTTGCAATTATACAGTTTGATTATGAATTCATTATTTAGATTAGCTACTGAGAAAACGATCAAAGGTAAACAAGGTGGAGTATACGCATACACACAAATGCAGTTACACATGCCTGCACTGGGAGGTACTGACTCTCATCAGAATGCAGCCAATCAAAATGTGAGACTTGAACTGTCAGTGGTATTACACACTGTACCTCAGCTACCACTGCATCACCCTGGAACACCTGACCCAGTTCATCATTAGCTTTCCACATGCACCTGCCCATGTGGCCGATGGGCAGGGAATCAAACCTGTGTTGTCACTACTAGATAGTATAAGTATGGTAATATATGACATAAAGAATATGATGTTTAAACAATGAGTAAATTTGTCTCAGAAGGGCTGTGGTAGCCTAAATGTTGGGGAGGCAGGCTGGTCAGTGTTCAAATCCAAAGACAATGTGGGAAACTTGGGAGGAGAAAGAAAGATTAACAGTCTCCTCCCTTGGTAGCTGCTGCCGAAGTGCTGTTGACCAAAGGAGCTGCTCGAGTGTGGCTGCTCAGTGGCTAACAGTAGAAGACTGTGGTAAAGTCAACTGAGGAAAAATGTGTGCAACTGCAAAAGAAAAAGAGATTTAAAAAAAAATTGCCAGCTCAGTCTGGTGTTAGTTTATCTGTATTTTCTGGTTTCTGCACTCAGTATTCCCAGTTTCATCTTGGTCAAATGTTGCAAAGGGAGATTTCTACCAAACATAATGAGCATGTATATCATGATAAGTGATGACAAACGGAATGTAGTTTGCTTTCATCTGCCCTTTACACTCTCTGTTAATGTGCAACACCCTGCAGCAAATCAAGGCTGTGGTTCATGCCAGCCTGTTACTGATTAGTTTTTTTTTTTTCTCATTCTCAGCATCATTCTTCACTTTCAGTCAAGAGGTGCAATCTTGAAGTTATCAACTATGAGCAAGCTCTTATTCCAAGTTTGAACTGGATACATAAACACGTATAATTATCGTGTTAAAAAAAGCTTGACAAGACTCATCCGGCTGGAAAGACAAGACGAAAGGAAACAGTTTGCAGATTTAGATAGTGGTATTTGCTGGTCCATGCAAGTGTAATGCATTCACCACGTTTGATCCATTACACCCTTCCCTGTCACAAGAACTATATCACCCTGTAGCCACCGTGTCATAATACAGTGCCAGTGCTTCACCACATAATAGCTGCACCATTTTGGAAACCAGCTGGCTGCAAAGAGCATGCAAGGTGAAACCTAAACAAAAGTGTCTTGTTGTGCATCCCTCCAAACATTTTTTCAGCTTCATGACGCTGATCAAAATGGTATTATTTTCCAGTTTATATCTACTTCATTCATTTTGAAGCAGTACACTCCTGGGAAAGCTCTCATTCTTGTGATCACCAAGGAGTTTATGAAGCAAACTTGGTGGATGTATTACACTCGCATGGACCTGAAAGTACCTCTACATGGGTAAGGCTCTAAACTCTCACTTTAGGTAGTGATGTTATTGTTACCCTGGCCAACAGGGTCAGTGACTTTTCTTACTTCGGATCTTGGAGTGAAAAAGTTGAAACCCTGATCTCAGCTATCATTTGTGTATGTAGCTCTTAGAAATGCCATTTTTCTGCCAAGCAGCACTTGGTCCCTAAGATTTAACCCACCCAGCCCTAAACAATGGTCTCCTGTCAGCTTGATCAAACACTGGTAAGAAAACACAAGGGTGGATGTTTTCAGGGCTCACAGGCAGGCTTAGCCCCAGTGCAGTTGGCGGGCACATGCATCACACACATGAACACACACACATGCATGCATGCACACACACACACACAGGCATGTGCACAAGCATGGCATTACAGACACACATACAGTATGCATGCATGCATGCACAGAGATGCACACACAAGCTTCGACATAAATGTACACAAACTTGCAGGAGATATGTATGCATACTCTCTCTCTCTCCCTCTCACATGCACACACACACATGCATGCATACACATATACACACTCATATGCACATACTCATATGCATAGATAAACACCTGTACACATGTATGCTCACATACAGAAACACATGCCTGAAAACTCTCTTCCTGTCAAACTTGCAGGAGACATGTATGCAAATTCTCTCTCTCTCTCTCTCTCTCTCTCTCTCTCTCTCTCTCTCTCTCTCTCTCTCAGACACACACACACACACACACACACACACACACACACACACACACACACCACCGGCCCCGGTAGCGGCTCCAGTTGCTGTTTCCCCTCTAATCCTTGTTTCATTGGTGTAGAAATGGCTCCACAGGTTTGCCCGACCCCTGATCCAGGAGCTCTGGGCTGTTTAGGCTCCCTGGCAGATCTAGGCCAAGCCAGAGCCATAGATCATACAAGGGTTAGGCAAATCGGTCTCACAGGACAAACAAAAGGCTGGGAATTCCTGGCCTGACCGCAGGTTCCTGGCTTGGAGAATATAAATACATAGGAAAGAGGGTACGGATACACCACAGGCATATTTTCACACTTGTGACTTTTTGTGTCTTTCTTCATGCTTTACAATGGAAGTGGGCCAGGGCTGGGTTCAATTCACTTTCTGTCCAGTTCACTGAAGAGGTTGATTTTTATTATCATTATTATTATTATTATTATTATTATTTTACAGCATGAATTAATATCCAGCATATTGAGAAATAATTGGAGATTAATGTCAGATAGCAGATGACGTACAATAAACAAAAATAAATACAGAAAAAAAGTAATAATACAGTTTGCATTTTATAAAAAAAAAAATATTAATCCCCCCTCCACAGAGAGACATTGCAACCAAGGACCTCAAGGTACAAGGACACAGTGCAAGACACTTTCCCACATAGTGGATGTTGGTATAAGAGTGGTGTAACTGCAAGGGTTAACTGTTTTTTATGTATTTGAAATTAATCTCTACTCTCTTCCAGTTTTGCAGGAAATGGCAGGAGGTTAAACCAGGAGGCACCGAGTGGCCAGCCTCCTGAAATTATTTAGAGTTTCAGTTTCCTAACATGCCTTCAGATAGGATAGGATACACCCACAGACCAATTTGCTATGTACCTCATGTCCCTGGTTCCACTTTATAGGCACTGTAGCGCTTTGAGTGATTCTGAGCTCTGTGGTACCATTTTCTCTGATAAACACTTCCACCCAACACCTGATTTTCTGATTGCAGCAATTTCAAGGTAATGATCGCAAAATGGCAGAAAGGAAGCGTCTGTCAGAACTACGAAAACCAGGCAAGAGGCTTGTATGGTGCAATTTTTTAACATTTTACTCAAGATTAACTTTATTGCCATGCGTCAGGCCCCAGCCAGGGAGGGGTATTCGTATTCTCAGCACGGGCGCCTTGCACAAACATGCATGAAGACACATATTAGGAGACAGACAGAAAGGCAGACAGCACATAAAGACGTCACTGTACAAAAAAGGAGAATTTCAGCAGAGAATTAAAAAATAATAATAATAATACATAACAGCTCATTATGTTTCAAGTATTTATGTTGTATATCATATTTGTGTTTAACCAGTTGAAGACCAGCTGAGGGAACTTGTGTTGCTGTCTTTTCCCTTTCACCAGTTTATCCTCCTGGCTGTGAGGAGGAATGTGTCTAAGATGCTGCTGTCCCAGATGCGAATAAAAATTTTTTATGTTGAGTTACACAAGGTGATCCAGGTTCTTCGGTGTCAGCCATGATTTCAAGCAAAAACTGCCTCGTTCGTTGCAGCATAACCTCTGAATCTCCACGGGCATATTGAGAAATAGCCACAAAACAGGTTCCAGCTCCCGTTCAAGTTCATTAATTTATCACAAACATTTCTCAGAGGGCTTTACCAAGAATGAGCCCAGCTAGACCCAACTAATCAACAATCATTCAGGACAGAATGATGAAACTGCAACATAAAGAAATGAAACCAACCCCGGGACACACAGCAGCACGTTCTAGCAGTCAAGCGCAGTCACTTTTAGCCAGGGACTCCTCTCCTAGGAAGCTGCTTGTTTGCTTTCCAAAGTTTCCTCGGCAGTATATTGCGGTTCATACAACAATGACTAACATGTGGACTTGTGGGTGAAAATGTTGTCATCCATTACACTGCAGACAGTGACATTCCTCCTGTGCAGTCATAGTTACCTCAGATCATGGGCTAACTGGCTAATATGTGAGCCTGTGCACGCTGAAAACAGCCTCTGCCACCGAGAGTCTAGCAGTTGTGTTTATGTCTTGGTTTCAAAATCACTGTGCTAGAAGCCATGACACAGTTTTGCCGTAGAAAATGCTGAAACCCCAATTTAGGAAAACAAAAATATCTGACCAGAGTTGGCACTTCCATCTGGAAGCAGTGACGCTCCAGGGCCTATAGGTCGACTAAATTAGATTCATGTTGTTTTGTGGTGTTGCTTTCCAGCACTGACCTTTACTTTTTTTGTGTGTATTTTCAATTTACACAACTCAAATGCACACATAAATAAATAACAAAATAAATAAACAATAAGTCATTACTTTTCAAGCAGTGACAAACCAAAGCAAAGTTTTCTACTGACCAAAAAGGTGTGGACTGAAGCCTCAGCTTATTGCATCTACCCTTTTTACATTATTTATTTTGTACAGATCCCATTAGATTTCTACACAGAAAGTGAAAGAAAGAAGGAAAAATATTTTATATATGCATATTATATATACTCAAAAGTCCAAAACAAAATTCACATACACACTAATGCTCATACCTCATTTTTATATTTGTTAATCATCTTATATTTATTATTATTTTTTTAAAACTATTAAGTGCAGGAATTGTCATTTCCTTTTAAAATCTACTGCACTGCTGCAGCTAGGCCATACAATTTTAGTACAGATTTTAGTGATATATAGATATTTGTGACTGTGGGCCTCATAAGTTGAAAATAATGAAATTTCTAAATAATGCAGGAGAAAATGAAAAGCAAGGGGAGGATACAACCACACGAAAACTTGCTATAGCCCAACAACAAGGTACATCCGAGTCCTCTGTCAAATTAAGCGCCTCACATTATTATCGGCGGTCAGGAGGTCTTTGCCCAACTTTTGTGCTATGTGCGGCTCTAGTGCGGCTTATCTTGTGTATTTATCCAGCACTGATCCGCTGTAGCTCTGCCTGGAAGCTGTAGTCTAGTCAGGAATTCAGAGTTGTGACAAGGTTTACGTTGGCCGAGCCGCCTGAAACTGGAGCTGAGCGCCGCAATACACTCAAATAAATCATCTAAAGAGAGGAGAGATGGGGAGAAGGGATGGCGCGGAGAAAGACAAACAAATGGCGTTTTGCAAAACAACATTTCCAGTGCCAGCAAATGCTTTTTGGACCAGGGAGAGAGAGAGAGAGAGAGAGGGAGAGAGAGGGAGAGTGGCAGAGAGGGGCAGAGAGAGGAACCAAAACAGGCAAGGATGAAGAGATAGGGGTCCACAAATGGCAAACTCATGTCAGGTACTCTTTAAGTGAATTTATAGCGAAGACTTTCATTGGAGAACGCGTTCCTCGGTGTCATTACGTGGTTAGCGGTTTCATTCATGCCCCCGGGCTGTACAGCACCATCTATCCAGTTACCCTGCCAGTCCTCCCTCCGTGTTTAGACAAAAGGCTGATTTTTAAGAAAACATCGACCAAGAGGGGACCAGAAAAAGAAGAGAAACAAATACACAAACGGAGGAACAGAGGGAGGGGCAGAGAGGAAGCGGAGAAGTGAAAAGCCAGCAGAGAAGTCGAAACAAAAGAGAGGGAGGGAGAGAGATATGGACAGATACGACGACGTTTAAAGAGAGGAAGAGGCGAGCAAGAGGGGTAGAGTTGATGTCAGGACAACAAATTGGAAGTGAAAAGAGAATGAGAGATAGAGAGGGTGAGAGACACACACACAGAGAGAGAGAGAGGTGATGAGGAACAGGGATGAAATGAAGAATAGTAAACGACAGACCAGGGAGCCACGCAGGAGGCTGTTTCAACAACACCGGGTCTGATTGGAGCAAATGACTCCTCTCTGTTCCAATCAGTTTCAGCATCAGTGAATCTGCTCCCTCTGGCTGCCGGCGGCTAAAGGCTCGATCCGCTACACTCTCCCAGTCAGCAATTACTGTCTCAGCCTTAATGTGCTCTTGGGCAAGGCACTCAACGGCTCCAGTTGTGTTTATTTATCCGGAGTGACCAAGTCTTTTTAAAGAGCCATCAGTGGATGAATAAAAGCTGAAAATGAGAATTGCACTCCCTGTTGAGTCATCATTATCCCACTGTGTTAAGTGTTAAGTGTTGATTTGTTGATTGGCTGAGATTTAGCTAAACTGTAAATACTTGTTTTGCATTTGCGTTGTTTGTATTGTTACCAGGGATTTAAAAGGACATAATCTTATTATTCAGTCATACAGTATAAGAATACATGGATTCATTAACCTCCTGACCTCTGATTGTCTCTTACATTTTCTCTTAAGTGGTTTTAGAGCTGGATTATTATTATTATTATTATTTTTCATATTGTATGACAATCGTACAGATTCTTCATCTGCTGGTTGCACCACTTCAGCAAAGCTACATCACACTTAAGGCTCATTTATGCTCAACGTTAAGTACAGATATGGATACGCACGGAGCCTTCTGTCTGTACTCTGTGTTCATTTCATCCATATTTTTGCACGTTTGCAGGAAGCTTACGGATACAGACGAAACGGAGCAGTACCACCGCTAACTGTGGGGGCAGTGTAGCTAGTAGTTCAATAGAGACCGTTTTATGAATCCCTGCCATTGGTGATACAGAGAAAAAAATTCTCCGTCCTCCTGTTGTGATGTATTCAGTGACCTCACGTTGCCTCTTTGCAGCAGATCCGCTATCACAACCTCCTCCACCGTCACAAAGCTTTTTGTTGCAAGAAACTTTGGACTCTGAGCTGCCCTCTAGTGGATGTGTTGCTTAACATCCATGCCAACGGAGAGGACGCATGGAAGCATGTGGGCTGAGATGTTTACGTTTCGAACGACTGTATCTATCTTCGTATGTAAAGGGAACATAAATGAGCCTTTATACTGAGTGAAAGATTCAGAGCCAAAATAGCAGCAAATAGAAAATATCTAGATGTCTTGAGCATCGGTTCCCTTTAACCCTATAAAGCCATTTGTATCATATATGATACACATTTTCAATTCCGTTTTTCGTTTTCAGTTTAATCAATACTTGACCAAAATACTGTTGTATACCTTTGAACACTTCCCCTGTTCACCCTGGACCATACCATTGGCACTTCAAGTACATATCATATATCATACACCAGAAAGATCGTGTAATAACACATTTTTTGATTTTTTTTTATATATATATATTTTGTTATAGGACTAAATAAAGGGTTCAGTTTCAAAAAATTGTAATTTTCTGCCAATTCTTTCATAGTTCAGGCTTTATAGGGTTAATTCTGCAGGACATATTTGGTATCTCTGGAAACCTTAGTATATATTAAAATATTACAGGATCTCCACTAGAGTTTAAAGTAAAGTTGGGTGGGTTTGATCAAATCTCGGTTCATGCAGCATGCATTTCTAATGCCGAAACCTAAATTTGAAGAGGTTAAATAACAAGACATGCATGATCACACTGGGCAAGGACATTTCAAGTGATTTTTTTTTTTAGCACAGCCTTTCACTGGAAAATGTGTTAGTATGCAGTGTTATTATGTGCTTAGTGGTTTCACTCATACCCTCGCTCTGTATCACACCGTCCAGTTATCCAACCAATCCTCCGCTGTGTTTTCTTCAAAACACAGTGGATCTTCTAGGAAACGTCCAGAGAGAGTGCGAGTCTGACCATTTCCAAACCTTTTCCGCTCTCTGCACACCCAATTTGGAAACTGATCAGACTTGCTGGTTCGGATGTAATCCAGCCACAATGTTCATATGACTGATGTCTAATGTAAATAAAACAAGGGCAGGAAAAAGTAATGTGGTCAGATAATTAAATAAATACAGCCAAGTGAGGCACTTAACAGGTGTTTTCAGGCCAAGAGCAGATGCGCAACGATGAGATCATAAAGTCAAATCGCTTTGAAATGGCAAAGTGTCACTGCAGCCAAAGTCGAAAACAGCAGCTTTTAGCCCACAAGTGTGTATATTTATATTTTTACCACTAATAAAATTCTGATTAGGGTTTGAACTTGTGAAGATGTGTGTTGAGGACTGTGTGTGAGCGATTCTCCAGTTACAGATTCCTTGTAGCTGCAGAGACTAAACATGTGAGAGGGCCGGCTGATGGGGATGTATGAGTGTTATGGTTGAGGCTAATTTCGCAATTACAGTGATTCACGGGGAGGGTTATCCTTCCTCCACAACTCACTCATATTTTACTCCCCCTCTCCCTCGGTTTCTGCTTTGTAACACTGCCCGCTCATTAATCCTTACTCGACCCTTAAAAACAGGTTTCCTCTCCACTTCCCTCTTTGATTCTTCTCTGTGTCAGCCTCTCTCCCTTTCCTTTTTTCACTACTTGTAGAACTTTCTGCTGGAGGACCGTCCAGCTTTCTGAGGAATTACACAGGCTACTTCCTGTTTACCTCACCAGCTCACTCACTCAACACACACACACACACACACACACACACACACACCTTTCCAATATTAGTTTCTTCCTCTGTTGACTCTTTGACAGGAAAGAGAGCAGAGGTCGTCTCACCTCTGATCCCTGATTGGCTCATCTGTGGGAATCAGTGTTTCTGTTTGCCAGCAGTGTGAGGAGGTGCTGGAAAAGAGACAGCGTGATGTTACAATCAGGCCTCCGTAACACACACCACCATGTTCTACCAAGGATTAAATGAAACTTTATCATTCAGCCATCAAACATCCACATACCTTACCATGTGTGGTGTTTATACTTGGACTAGGGAATGCATTAGCTATACAGTCATGTTTTCCTCGGTACAAGAATAACAAATTAACTATATCGATTTCAGTAATACACTTATCAATCGGAAAATAGTTCATTTTTCAGGTCTGTTGTCACAAACTCTGAATATCAGATCAAAGATGGTTTATCTAAAAGCTGATTATCCCAATTCAGGGATTCACTTTTCTTTGCCATTGTCCTATCACATTACATTCCCAGTGAGTAATAAGTAATGACATAACTTTTGAAATGAGCAGTGATTGATGAAATATTTAAGTAATGAGCATAGCTGCGCTGCTCTGATTTTACTGTTGCATGCTCATTACGGTCACTATCAAAATCTGAAAACAACCCCAAAAGACCTTAAAAATTACCTTAAAAAAAAAAAAAAAAAACAGGAAAAAGAAAAAAAAAACCTAGAGAGAAAACACTTCAACAGGATTCATTCAACAGGATTCGGCTGCTCACACGTGTGTAACCAATAAAAATGAATGAAACAGAGAGTGTGTTTAACTCAGTGTGACTGTGGTTTTGCTCTCGCTCCTCGGCTGCAAACCGACATCAAGGCAGCGACGTGCAGGCAACATTTTGAGGCAGTGGTGTGTAGATGGATGATTTCAGCAACGACTGAAGAGCTTCATTCCAAACTGTATGCAAATAATCCACTAACACCTCAGCTTGATAATCCATGGATGAAATACTTTACTTTTTACTGGATCACAGC
>NC_043989.1:10167666-10180166 GCF_902150065.1 Myripristis murdjan
TTGGAGAGTGGAACCTACAGAAATAAACCAGATAGTAGTAGTACTTCAAGGTGTAATCATGGAAATTGGTGCATGGTTCATGGTGTGTCATGGTGCACTTAGGATTTGCAAAGATATCCTAGATCCCACCACTGTGTTTCCATACTTATTCCATGTCTGTGATAATAGGGTGGCAGGTTAGTCAGACATTTCCATAAGTGGAAGTTTACCGGTTTGACCTCCCAGTGAGTCCGTAGAGGGCCACGTTTCCTGCTGCCGTGTCAACAAGACACTAAACCTACAACTGCTCGCTCTCTAGAAGTGACTCTGGATGAGAACCATGAGTTGAGTACCTCAAGGTTAAAGGAAAAATCCACTCTTAAATGCAGTAATACTGTTGGAAAAACAGCAATTGCCAATGTACCATTGCATTTCTGTGTTGATGTAATTGTTTGGATCAATTCAATTTGGATCAATTCAATTGAGTCTGATATAAAGGAAAATGGTTGCAAATGGTTCTTTTGCAACTATTTTCCAACATCATTCATCAATCATACAAGCAGAAATCCATTAGAAGAAGAGGAAACTATACCAAATTTGTCCACCTACATCGGTCTCAGTGGAGCAGAATGCAGTGCAGCAACGAGACATGTTGTGTTTTTGGTTAATTACTACAGTAGCATAGACATGGTCCACTATTTGATGAACTAGTTAAGTGGTTCCCAATCCGGTCCTCTAGACACCCCATGTCCTGCAAGTTTTCACTCCAGTTGTACTCTTGCACAACTGATCAAGGGCTACACTCTTGCACTCGTTTGTTCACCTAGATATGGTGATTGCTTCAGCCAATCACCATAAAGCCATTAACTTTATCAGGTGTGCAACAGGAGAGCCGGGGGGGCTCTTGAGGACTGAATCAAGGACGACTGACCTAGTTCATTAGCTAGAAGTGTTTACATGTTCATCTTACCACTTTTGACTGAGTTGAACAAGTTTATGCCTGTTCTCTGAGGGTTGTCAAATGGCATTTTCAGAACTTTCGGAACTGAAGTAGAATTAGATGAGGCAGGATGATAAGCAGGCACCAACAAAGGAAATTATAGCATCACAAATTGAGGATATTGAGCAGAGTATCCAAACAGTTTCTTTCTGGGCTGTTTTCCAGCAAAGTTCAACAATCAAACAGGGAGAAAGAGTAAAATTACAGAGGAGACAGCAGTATATTTTCTCGAGTGACAATGGACTCAATAGACCAGGATGCAATGTTGGGCTTTGAGTAAGAGGCAGAACCGCAATCATAGACACAGTTGGGAGTCCACTGTTCAAAGATCTAGTTGACTAGCTGCCTACTGTGTTCATGTTCCCAGCTTTGATTGAACGCAACAAGATCACACCTGTTTGCTGTGGGTTGTCAAAAGGCATCCTGGGAAAATGTGTGAAGGGACTAATTGACGTAGAAGTAGACAAGCCAGCTTGGAGGAAAATGAGCGCCCCAGAAAAATACATTACAGCACTTCATTGAACATCGGAAATTGAGGATGTCTAAAAGATTATCAAAGGACTGAATTTCTCTTTAAACGGCAAACGGAGAAGCCCTCAGCTACAGGCCTGGAAACAGATAAATACAAGATCCAGTCCATTTTCTCATGCTGCTAACTGGTAGATGAAATAACTCTGAAATGAAACAATTCTTCATTTTTATTGGGAACTGCAGCGTTTGCTTCAAGGACCTCTGATGGCTCCCCAGGCTCCACTTGGAGAGTCACTACAGTCGAGGAGCTAAACACTCGCACCAGATGTGGAAGTGAGATACAATACAAGCAATTTTATCCATTCAGATGAATCTAACGTCCAGCTATAAAAGGATTATTCTTGTGCGTCGGGTTATCAACACACCGAGTCTGATGGTGTTTTTATCCCACCAGGTTCCTGGATTAGGAAACGTGCGCTCACCCCTCACTGTGTTGTACATTTTGGATACAGATGGGACTTCATCAGCACAGATGAATGTGACAGCAAGTTATACACACATCCAAACACACTTGATCAAATAAATAGAGGAATACACAAAGGCAGAGGAGGGTGAGGTGGCATTTTAAGTACATGCTCACACACACACACGCACGCACACTAACATCTACGTACCTTAGCCTTCACTCCACATCTGAAAGTAATTCCAGGGCTCTGTGTGTGTGTGTGTGTGTGTGTGTGTGTGTGTGTGTGTATGGTGGGAGGCCTGCCGGATTCCAGGGCGACCCCCTCACCAGGATCGTGGAGGGGGCGACGGGGGGAGGAGGAGGAGGAGGAAGGAGGGCGGGGGGTGGTGTTGGAGGTAGGTAAGCGTTTTGGGAAACGTGGAGGGAACAGCAATTAAAATCCCCTTTTCTCCGGCCTTTTGATGGAATTCCCGGCGGAGTCGACTCAAAGCGGGATTAATCACCAGCCCTCATCCCCCTGAAGCCGACATCCCTCGCTCCCTCTCTCGCTTTTCTTCTTCTTCCCTCTTTTTCTCTCAGTCTTTCTTTACAAGTGTGTGTCATTTCCTCATTAATATCCTGGGAAAGGAAATTGAGGGCCCGGCCAAGGCAATGTAAACTTTTTACTCCCCCCCCCCCCCTCCTTCAGAGCTTAAATAATTTTAACAAATGTCAAGTGTTTCGCTGGAACTGTAAAGACCCGAGCTCTCTGTCCCCGTTTCAAAAAACTAATCCAGAGATTATCATTGAATCTGGCCTTGATAGAAATTCGGGGCAGAGTTTACTGTGTCATTCTAAGCTTGATAATTTGTGTGTGTGTGTGATAATGACTTGTGTGTGCGCACATGGGCATGGGCCAAGCCTCTGACTCTTTCCCTTATAGTCGAATGGCCTTGTTATCAACGTAAGCCATGCATTGTATTACAACCCGTAATTTAGTTTACATTGTGCTTGGGAAAGCAGTAAATTACATGGGTTTCTGCTCAAAATGAATAGCCGCCCGCTCCACAGTTGAGACAAACGTCTTTGCTTTTGCTACTCGAGGCAGAATTTTTTGCTAACAGCGCTCTGAAACGTATAATTTTGTCCTGCACTCCTGGCTTTTAAAAGCAAAGTACAGTGAAATCTAATAAGCCAATTTCAAAGGAGGGTTTCTCCTTCTCTGTCAAATGAATGCTCGTTATTTAGCTTTTCCCCACTCACTTTTGGATAAAATTTCTAGTTATAGTCTGTCAGAACTTTGACTACAAGGGATAGAACCCAATCGCACGACTCAAACAAGGGTTAAACTTAATTCTTTTAATAAGGAAAAGTAACAACTTAAATATCAATACAAAGTGACAACAGAAATATTCTATGACAAAAGTATCAACGGAAAATCTATCTTAACAAGGAATAACAAACAAAGGCAAGGCAAAAGTATCAAAGAAACAAGAGAACAAAACACTGACAAAACAAAGTAGCAACGGAAATACAAAACCTGACTTGAGACTTGACATGACAAGGATCATGGACGTGACGTGACGTGACGTGACGTGACGTGACAAAGCAGGACAAAACAAGACGAAGCAGGACGAACTCGCACAGGACAAAGGGAAACACGGACTATATATACACACAGGGTAATGGGGAACAGGTGGAAACAATCAGGGCGTGGCAGACAATCAGACTAGAGGGAAACACACAAGGGGAAGGGCAAGTGACCTGACACAAGAGGAGAGTGGGATATCAAAATAAAACAGGAAGTCACGAGACAAGACACAAGAACAAAACCTAACAAAACATAATTTTTAAGACATGACAGTACCCCCCCCTCTAGGGACGGCTCCTGACGTCCCAAACAGTCATAAGGGCACATGGATGGATGGCCGTCGTGAGACGGGGGGAGGAGGAGGCCAAAACAAAACAAATCTCTAGGGCAGAAGTCTATGGATGAGGCAGAACTCTGGCGGGCAACCAGGGCGCAAGGAACCATGGACGAGGCGGCGCTCTGGCGGACGGCCAGGGCGCAGGGAACCATGGACGAGGCGGCGCTCTGGCGGACGGCCAGGGCGCAGGGAACCATGGACGAGGCGGCGCTCTGGCGGACGGCCAGGGCGCAGGGAACCATGGACGAGGCGGCGCTCTGGCGGACGGCCAGGGCGCAGGGAACCATGGACGAGGCGGCGCTCTGGCGGACGGCCAGGGCGCTGGGAAGCATGGACGAGGCGGCGCTCTGGCGGACGGCCAGGGCGCTGGGAACCATGGACGAGGCGGCGCTCTGGCGGACGGCCAGGGCGCAGGGAACCATGGAGGGGATGACACTCTGGCGGACGGCCAGAGTGCTGGCGGTCAAGGCGGACCCACCCTGGATGGCTGCAGTGTGGGTGGGACCACACTGCAGAGCGACCATAACTTCCTGCAGAGCAGACTTGGGGCCGCCAGGCAGCGGAAGCAGCAGGGTGAACTCTGGACCGCCAGACAGTGGCAACGTGGACTCTGGACCGCAGGACAGCGGCGACGTGGACTCTGGACCGCAGGACAGCGGCGACGTGGACTCGGGACCGCCGGGCAGCGGCGGCAGAAACGTGGACTCGGGACCGCCGGGCAGCGGCGACGTGGACTCGGGACCGCCGGGCAGCGGCGACGTGGACTCGGGACCGCCGGGCAGCGGCGACGGCAATGTGGACTCGGGACCGCCGGGCAGCGGCAACGGCAACGTCCACTCCAGGCCGCCGGGCAGCGGCAACGTCCACTCCAGGCCGCCGGGCAGCGGCAACGTCCACTCCAGGCCGCCGGGCAGCGGCAACGTCCACTCCAGGCCGCCGGGCAGCGGCAACGTCCACTCCAGGCCGCCGGGCAGCGGCAACGTCCACTCCAGGAACTTGGACAGGGACTGGGGCCGGGACAGCCAGTCGGGCTCGAGGTACTGTGACTGTGACATGGACTGGGGCAGTGGGTCCGGCTTGGGGAACTGTGACAGGAACCTGGGTAGCCAGTCTGGTACGGGGAACTGGGACAAGGGCAGTGGCTGGAACACCCAGTCTGGCTCGGGGCACTGGGACAGGGGCAGCCAGTCCGGTTCGGGGCACTGGGGGAGGAACCAAGACCGGGTCCGGTACAGCCGGTCGGGCTCGGCAAACTGTGACATGGACTGGGGCAATGGGTCCAGTTCGGGAAACTGGGACTGGTGCGGCTTGAGGTTCTGTGACTGTGACATGGACTGGGACAGCCGGTCCGGTTCGGGGAACTGGGACTGGTGCCGGGGAAGCTGATCCGGCACAGGGGACTGTGACCGGGACCGGGGCAGTCAGTCTGGACCTGGGAACTGGAACCGGGGCAGCCACTCGGGTTCGAGGTACTGTGACATGAACCGGGACAGCCTGTCTGGCCATGGGAACTGGGACTGGGGCAGCCAGTCTGGTTCTGGGAACAGGGACAGGTACTGCTCGGCTGCTAAGGCTAGTAGCTGGGCTTGCTAGGTCGCAGAGGCTAATAGCTGGACCTGCCAGACTGCAGGGGTCAGTAGCTGGAATAGCTAGGCTGCTTGGGCTGCTAGGACTGGTAGCTGGGCTAGCTAGGCTGCTTGGACTGGTAGGGCTGGTAGCCTGGCTGCTTGGGCTGGTAGCTAGGCTAGCTAGGCTGCTATGGCTGGTAGCTTGGCTGCTTGGACTGGTAGCTAGGCTAGCTAGGCTGCTATGGCTGGTAGCTTGGCTGCTTGGACTGGTAGCTGGGCTAGCTAGGTTGCTTGGACTGTTATGGCTGGTAGCTTGGCTGCTGGGACTGGTGGTTTGACTCACTGGGCTGTTGGGGCTAGTGGCTTGACACACTGGGCTGCTGGGGCTTGTGGCTTGACTCACTTGGTTGCTGGGGCTCGTGGCTTGACTCACTTGGTTGCTGGGGCTCGTGGCTTGACACACTGGGCTGCTTGGGCTCCGGGCTAAGCTTGCCAGGGTGCCGAGGCTGATGGCTGGGCTGCGACTAGCACGCTGTAGACCTGCAAGCCGGCGCCTGGCCAGCTGGTGGCTACGAGGGCCCCCAAAGGCCAGTCGGGTTCCCTGAAATGGGCTCTGGAACGGAGCAGCAGGACAGGCAACAGGGAGCTGCTGTGGCACATGAGACTGGGGTGCAGGTCGGGAGGACATATCAGTCCACAGCCGCTGACAAAATATAATAACTTCTGCTGGTGTCATTTCCCGCTTGTTCATTTTTGTCAGCTGTTCTGAGTCGGCTGGGTTCTGGCTGGCGAGTTCGTTCTGTCAGAACTTTGACTACAAGGGATAGAACCCAATCGCACGACTCAAACAAGGGTTAAACTTAATTCTTTTAATAAGGAAAAGTAACAACTTAAATATCAATACAAAGTGACAACAGAAATATTCTATGACAAAAGTATCAACGGAAAATCTATCTTAACAAGGAATAACAAACAAAGGCAAGGCAAAAGTATCAAAGAAACAAGAGAACAAAACACTGACAAAACAAAGTAGCAACGGAAATACAAAACCTGACTTGAGACTTGACATGACAAGGATCATGGACGTGACGTGACGTGACGTGACGTGACGTGACAAAGCAGGACAAAACAAGACGAAGCAGGACGAACTCGCACAGGACAAAGGGAAACACGGACTATATATACACACAGGGTAATGGGGAACAGGTGGAAACAATCAGGGCGTGGCAGACAATCAGACTAGAGGGAAACACACAAGGGGAAGGGCAAGTGACCTGACACAAGAGGAGAGTGGGATATCAAAATAAAACAGGAAGTCACGAGACAAGACACAAGAACAAAACCTAACAAAACATAATTTTTAAGACATGACATAGTCCCTTTCAGACTCATTCTGTCTCTCTCTCCCTCACACAAATACACACACACACACACACACTTTCCCCAACTCTATGTTAAACAAACACCCTCCCCCTCAGGCAAACACTGTTCGGACGCACGCATTTCATCACTTCTATTAATCGACTGTGTGACTCAGAAACCTCAGTTGATGTTTAACGGTATCAGTCATCTAGTTTTGGCATGAGAAGAAGCGCCGCTGTTATTGAGCCGCTTTTGTTCGTAATAACTTACACATTTAGAAACAACACATTTATTCCGGGAACTGCGGCGCAAGAGGAGCGTAACCTCTGATGCTCGATATCGTCATCACCAAAACTTGGAGCCTCAACTTTGGACATCGTCTTGTTTTAACAGAGTTCAGCAACTCTCAAAACCCATTTCACAAATTTTAAATTACTTTGAACAGCAGGTTTGACTCAGTTTCCATAAAGCTCACACTCCTGAAATATGTCTTCACCCGACAGTGATGATATATTGTGTGTATCCACTTACAGTCAATGTGTGTTTTTATAAGGTCAGGTCCTCTCAACTGCTATCCTAAGACATTAACTATTAATATGATAGAAACTGCATTTTTCTTTTCTGCCAGAAATGATTTTGCAAACAATTTTGAATTTAACACAATCATCTTCTGGGAGCTGAGACTAAAAGATTTGATCAACAACACAACACAATTAAAGAAAATGCTTCCCATGACCCTTTGTAAAGAAGGGTGACACCCCAGAGTACATGTGTGTGAGTGTTGTGTGTGTGTCCAGTGCTCTGGTGTTAGTTGGCGAAGGGGGAAATACTCTGGAGTGGAACTGGATATACTGTGATCCCACCATCCTCTATATTTAATAAAATAAGTTAGCATATTTCTCATAATAGTCAGAAAGTGAGGTTGGTATTATTGCTCATATGACGAAGTTGTAGCCACAATTTAAACCACCGCTACTCGTGCCAAAGTCTTCCACAAAATACACAAGACTCTTATAGATCCATGTTGAATTTCTTTTCTTTTCTTTCTTTCTTTCTTTTTTTTTTTTTTTTTACAAAACCAATATTTAAATATTTATTTACTAAACTGTAAATGTCTGTATACACATTAACTATATGAAGCATTCTTTTATATGTTTCTCCTCCATTATTTTATTTTTCCAAGGAGGAGAGATTGTTACATATTTCTGGAAAAATACTGAAATGAGCCAGAGTCATACAGGGCAACTACAATTTCGGAACGACCACACCTTCACACACACACACACACACACACACACACACACACACACACACACACACACACACACACACACGTCTCTAACACCAATCAACTGTGAAAACATGTTTTCGTTCTTATTGCCAGGTTCAAACACAATTTCCTCTGGTGTTTCCAGCTCATTTATCTAAGGAGTTAAAAACATGACTGACCTCACAATTTGAACAGATATAACAAAATGTCACAAATGAAAAGCAACACAATTCTATGTTCATTATTTTAGTTTTACATCTGAAGATTTCAGTATCAAAGCGGGTGACATGCCAGTTTTGACAGCATTGATACCAGTGACGTAGACACCCATATATAAAGATTTGAATTACATGAAGGCGGCGCATGTCAAGTTAATTGTGAGACATAATTACCAGAATTAAAATGGTACAATGATCAAGACAACTAGTTGCCTCTATCTTAAATTAATGGCATTTCTTGTGCTATAGGTTTGTCAAAATGAAGACCACATTTCCCTTAAATACCTTTGGTTGTGACATTGATGTCTCTGTCTTGGCGGTCCTCCTCCTCCCTGGCGATGTTCTGGCTGTGATTGTTGTCCCTTTGACTTTCATGAAGAGCACAAACAGGCCAGATGTGAGGTTTTCCAACGGGTATTTATTAGTTTTTTGATTTGCATTTGTGGAAAATTCTGTAAGCTGTCACTGGGAGACCAGCGTGCAGCGAAAGCCGACCTACTGGTGTCACGCAATATAAAAAATGTAACAGTACAAAGCAGAGGCACCTCAGTAAGGGTCTCCTTTTATGGCAGTCATAGTCATGCCTTAAATTTTAATTGGATTTAATGGTGTTAAATGCTGAGATGTACATGTAGCACCTGTTATAGTCATGAGAAAGGAGGAGTCATTCGCCCCAGTTCCATTAAAAAGCTCTGGTGTCTAGGTGGAGAAGCCTGCACCCTTACCTTTTCTAGGTTTATCTTTTTCTTCTTGAACCTCAAAAGCAGTTTATGCAAATAAGGAGAGGGTATCAAATCATCCTCTGGGTTTACAGCAAAACAGTGAACAGGGGAGTTGTCAAAGCCGATGCTGTGATACTGAATTTGGGTAACACTTTACAATAACAGTACAACAATTAACCTTAGTTAACGTTAGTTAATGCCGTAATGGTTAATTAACTGTTAGTTAATGATTATTATGGCATTTACTAATGTTAATATCTACAAAAACCCTTAAATAATATATATATTAATACATTAGCATGAACAGCATTAGTACATGATTCTTAGACACATTAGTTAACGGTTAGTTAACTGTTACTTAATGTTTATTGCCTGTTACTTAATGTTTATTACGGCATTAACTAACGTTGTTGTACTGTTATTGTAAAGTGTTACCTGAATTTGCTTTTGCAGAGGAGAGGAAACAGTATCTTCATAGAGTGATCTCTTAATACCTTGTGTTTACAATTGCCTATCCCTGTTTAAAAAAATGTCAGGAGTGATACTTTTTTGGAGCCATTGGGGTGATACTCCACTTCAGCGGCCCCTGGGAGATCAGAGTGCTTCATGGATTGCTGGGAATTTTGAGGCAAAATGAGGGACTGGATCCTCTGGGGAAAAAAACGGGGTAAGGTTCCTCAAGTTTCTAAGTTCTTATTTTGTAGTGGCAGATCCCATGTAATGGGTTTGACCTTTTGCACAGATCATGCCCTCTCTCCTTGAGCTTTCATTTTCTCTTTCTACTGTATTTGATCCAAAATGCCTTCAAAAAGAGTGCCGCTGTATCCAAATGTCTCGAACACCTGAACACTGAAACCTCCAGTCATGAGAATGAACTCCAGATGAAACCTCCCTCACGTTGTGCCTCAATCCTCCCTCATGCTCTCACCTCCTCATCCTCTCATCCTTGCCTCAATCCCTTGTCCATCCCTTCATCCCTCTCTCAGCCTTTTGCAATCCTCTCTTCCGTCTTCCTCCCTGCTGCTTTCCATGTTTTGATCCGCATTTTGCTTTCTCTGATCGCCACCATCCCTCCTTCAAACTCCTCCACCCCCCTGTTCCTCATCCACTTTCCACCATTCCAATCCCACCTTATTCTTCCTCCAGCTCTTACTCAATCTGCTCCATCTCCTTGTTTTATCCCCAGGAAGCCGCCCCTCTGCACGTTCTGTCCCGTTTTTATTCACCCATCCCGTCAGGACTGTTTATCAAGTCAAATACAATCAGATTTATTTGCTCTGTCAGAACTGTTCTGTATATGAAGAGAGGACATGCACACAAGACAAAGAAAACAAACAAACAGTCCGAGAAACAAGGGGGTGTGTTTGTGTGTGCTTATGTGTGTGTGTGTGTGTTTGTGTGTCCTTCTGTCCTTCCTTGCCCCCATTCATCCTTCTATCTGTCCATCCATCCGTTCATTCATCCATCCACGTCTCCCCATAGTTTCACACTAAATACTTGCCTGCTTCATCTAGTGCAGGTGCTTTCTATTACATTCAAAAGCACACACACACACACACACACACACACACACACACACACACACACACACACGTACATGCACGTCACACGAACTTTGAAGTACAGGGGATCATCAGATTCGAACCCCAGGAAGGGAGATGGTGGATCAGAGATAAGCTAGCAGCGTGGAACCGTGTGTGTGTGTGTGTGTGTGTGTGTGTGTGTGTGTTTCCTGCTGTGGCAGCTTGGCTCCTGGTGAGTTGGTGTTGCCTGTTACCAGCAGGCTGGTGGCTTTGATCCCATGATGCCAGCGTACTTCAACATTACAAACTGAAGTACTTCTAGATGTATCCCACTGTAGTTCAGCCTCATGTATTCAAACAGACCATTATAAAGCCTAATTTTACAGGTACAATACATGCAACATAATAACATAAATAACTCGGTGACATTTGATGCGTGCATTCATCCAAAGCACCTTCCTGTACTAACAGATGGCTCCACTGAGAATTTGAACCTCTGAACCTCTTAACGTTTTGGAGTCACCTAAAAAAAATGGTTCCCACTTATTTCTGGATACCCACTAAAGGACTTCAGGGTTAGGTTAAGGTATTTTTAAGCCCAGGCTGTATTAAAATGTTGATGCCCATCATGTATTATAACCACTCTGCTGCAGCTTTTTGCTTGCCTTCAGCACATTATTACTCAACTACTCACTTGTTTTTGTTTCGTTATGAGCATTTACAGTAGTACTTTGCTTTGTATACATCCAGAACACAGAGCAAAGTAAATGCTCACTGGAGGATATGCCTCCTTGAGGAATACCAAAGAAAAGAGCATAGATTTTCCTGCATTGAGACGATGAATGCCATGTTGCCCCATGCTGGATATTTACGAGAGGAAATTCTGAAGTCCAAGTTCAAGTGAGTGCGGCACCAGCCAACTTAGCAGCAGAGGCATGGCAAGTCTTGTACTGCATAGACCTTGCTGAGCAATGTGCCAAAACTAACTTACTAGAGAGCATCTTTTCCAACCATTTTTTGATGGACACTTTCAAGACATTGAAATTCCTGAGTTTCCTGTTTTCAAAAAGGATATTAATAATAGTTACTTTTTTCAAGAGGTTGCATCAGAGTGATAGGAGTTTCTGCTCACTAAAGCTGGCAGTGAAGTTATGCGACTGTAAATGATGCAGAAAAATGAGCAGCAGTTTAAGATGGCCTGGGTTGGAAAATGCCAAACCTATCCTTTGAATTGATTGCAAAGTGATTTCACAAACATTGTTCACGAATAAAAAACACTAATATAATGTATTTCCTTAAATATGTTTTAAATAATGCACATCTCTCTTGACAGAAAGAAAGTGTTTTGTAAGTTTAGTCTCAGCCATTTGAGTCTATATCGTCTGGGTCCTTTGCCATGTTGCGTGACATACAAGTTTCTATCCTGACGAGGTATTTACCTGTTTTCAAGATCTCCTGGGCATCAAAGCTGAAGACTGACTGTTTCATTATCAAATGAACGTGACGGCTCTGCAGATCTGGGTAGTATTGAGACTCCTTTGGGTCAAAATACATCTCCCATTACTTGTTTTTTCCCTGACATGCACCAAGCCAGTGGGGCTCCAGCGCTGTTCCCACGCTTGTTTTTATGTTTGATGTTCAATAAAAAATCATGAAATTTCTCCTCTTGCCTCGTTCCTTTCTTCCATCGCTCTCTCTCTTACTGAGAAACAACTCACAGGAGCCTAGTTTATGGTGGAAAACATCATATGGCCAAACTGTTTATGGTAATGTACACACGCACACACACACACACATATACACACACACAAAAAGACAAAAAGCAGATACACAGCATACATAGTTGGAAAGCAGTATGTTTGTAATCATATCTTTATAAATGGAGCAGATAGCATCACAGGCAGAGGACTGGGGGTGGAAATGAGATGCTGATAGGGTAATAGCATTACCATGGATCATGTAACACACACACACACACACACACAAACACACACACACACACACCTGTAATGCC
>NC_043989.1:10185166-10217666 GCF_902150065.1 Myripristis murdjan
TAAATGGTTCTCTCTCTCTCTCACCTGGCTGGACAGAGCACAGAGACGTCAAATTTTATATAATAAAGCCAAAACCTGAACCACAAGGACAAACTATCATGGTGTTATAGTATTCAATATCCCCTGCAGGTATTTATATAAATATCCACTCAGATGTCACATGATTGCTTGCTTTCTAGACAATGGCTTGCTTTGATTAATAACGCACAATTTTTCAACCACAAGCACGAGAACGCCACCTCCTCGGACGGCTGGGTTTTAACATGGGAAACCTGCAAACCACATAAATAAATCTTCAATCAGGGTAAGGCTGTTCACGTTAGAGCGAAACATGACTGTCGCTCCTCATTTTAATGCTTAATCTGATCAAGTTCACACTATAGAGAATAATCAGAATCAGAATAATAAGAGAATAATTTTTTATCAAGATCCACAAATGAAGTTGACTCTGTTTACGATACAGTTGAGTTTAGCTGTGTGTGTATGGACAGGAATGGGATTTCACAGCTGGTTGTTGATGTACAGTGGAACCATGAAGCCTTTTCCGTCTTTTAAATATACATTTTTGTACATACACAGGAAATGAGCGGATTGAACATGAATGAGTCCCTAGATGCGAAAGCAAACAGGGCCCAAGATTAATTCAGTTAACAAGCTGATATGATATCCAATCACAAAATTGTTGTGGTGTTGTATCAATGGTGAAGTGTTCAGTTCCCAGTCCAGAGAGCTCAGAAAAAAAAAAAACAAAAAAAAACAAGTGTGTTTAACGATGTCTCTGCAGTCCAGTAATCATCTCTCAGCAGGATCACCGTCTGCCTGAGTCACTGTCGACTGAAACTGAACGCCAGACGCTGAAACAACGCAGAGCGCTGGAACGCCGAAAGAAAGACGTGAAAATGAAGAAATTAAAAGTAAAATGAGTGGAACTCTGTTTAGATTGTTGGTTTGGCGGTGTGTGTGTGTGTGTGTGTGTGTGTGTGTGTGTGTGTGTGTGTGTGTGTGTGTGTGGCAGTGTGCGTGTGTCTGTGAGTGTGTGTGATACTCCTCTAGTAAATTAGACCATCAATCAAACATTACATGGGAAGGGGAAAGAAAAAAAAAATCCTTGCAATGAAACAAAGGAACTGGAACGACATATGGCATTATTTAACTGCCCATTCAGAAACACGAGTGTGTGTGTGTGTTTGCATGTGTGTGTGTCTGTGTTTGTGTGTACTCGTATTACTGTACTTGAAAAGCTCTGAAAGGCGCTGAGCATTTTTTAACTTTGACGGGAGAACTTTCTGGGGAGAGTGCGGTTCATGGGAGACGGGAAGACTTTTTTGGCCTATCCTTACCGTGAAAAAAAAAAAAAAAAAGGGTGAATCAAACACAGGGCTAAAGTTAGGACTAGAGTTAGAGTAGCTGTATTAGATTAAGCTTTACATTTAGGACTAGAGTTAGAGTAGCTGTGCTAGACAAAGAGCTGACGTGAGAACTTACATTTGACAACATGTATTGGAATAAGAATTTTTTTGCTCTAAATTATATTCACAGATATTTAATTTCCAACAAACATGAATAAATATAAACCAAAACATAACTAACAAAATAAAAAAAAACACAATCTAAAATAAATAAAGCCGTATAAATGTTCCAATAGAGATCCACTCATCATTCACTCTCATTTATACCAATATCGAGGAAAAACAGTTAACCCAAATATAAAACAAAAACATACTCATCCAAAAAAAGAAGAAAAACTCAAGAATCAGAGGAATATCCAGCCACTGATAACACTCCAAAAAAGAAACCATAACTTAGAAATTAAACCATATGACTCTCCATTTACCATCATTCACTCATCTGCCACTCCCATGAGCACAAACAGTCTGATACAAACAAAACACAACACTTTGACAACACTTTCTGAACTTTTGGGTCAGGTGTGAACTGTAGTGCAGACCAGTTGTGGTGTGAAAGCATTTCAATAAAATCCTATATAAAGCAAAAACATTGCAATGTTAATGCAGTGCATTTTGGGATGGTGGCATGTTGCCCTCAGCAAGACCCTTTTACTGAGCTGAACATCTTCAATGGCATTACCATTTATTTGGCACATGGCATGTGAGTTTGAAGCTGAAATTTCAATGTTTTTTTTTTTTTTTTTTTTTCAACCAGCTATTTAAACCACTGAAGCAGGATCAGTAACGACAGAGCCCAGTTTTCCATTTTGACAGGTCAAAATGGAACCAGAACATAAAATAGCCTCTCTGCTGACATTTCAAACTTATTTGTAGGTTATTGTTTTAACCCTATAAAACCCTGAACTATGAAAGAATTGGCAGAAAATTCAATTTTTTTTTTTAAATTGAACCTTTTATTTAGTCCTATAACAATATATATATATATATAAAAAATTCAAAAAATATGTTATTACACGACCTTTCTGGTCGTGTAATATATGGTATGTACTTGAAGTGCCAATGGTATGGTCCAGGGTGAACAGGGGAAGTGTTCAAAGGTATACAACAGTATACCTTTGAACACAATAACTTGATTAAACTGAAAACAAAAAACAGAATTGAAAATGTGTATCATATATGATACGAATGGCTTTATAGGGTTAAGCTATGCAATATTTTTGTCAGTGTACACATATTACTGCCACCCACCGTTCACAATGTTGATCTAAAATGGTTCACTCAAAGGTATAGCAATGCGAAACAAACCTTGAAAACAAACCTTTTTCAACACCTTTAGACTGTCAGAATAAGAGCTAAAGGACCAAACCTGTGATTTGGAATATTTGGCCCATTTCAATTCAATTTATCCACATTTTACTTTGCAATAAATAAATCATTTTGCAAATTGTACGAGGGCATTAAAGCTTGACAACATATCATCAAAATCTCTCCGTTTTCAAATTTTAATTTTTGGTTCAAACACCGACCTTATAATGTTTGAAGTCGCCACTGTTCCTCGGGAATTATTTTCTGGTGGATTGACAGTTTCACGCCGCCTAATTTCAAGTCATCAAAACACAACAGGAAAACTAATGTGGACGACTTTATTACGGAGATGAAATACCGCTGTGAAGGAAGTTTGAAGTCTCTGAAAGTTCATTTTCATTTTGTGGTGGAACGAATGGAAACCAGTGGCTGGATAAAAGGAAGGAAAAATGATATCTGAGCTCTAAAATAAAACTTCTTGCTTTTGGGAGGAAACATGAAGGATAAAGATTTTGTAGATTTTATGTCGAACATGAAAAATCGCTTTTAAAGTTTAAATGGAATCACACTAATCACAGTTAGGGCTGTTGATTCTTTATTTGTTGACCCAAACTGTCTTAACTTTGGCAGGTGACACTTCACACAAGTATATTAGTGTGTGTTTGAGTGTGTGCATGTGTGTGTGTGTGTGTGTGTGTGTTTGTGTGTGAGAGAGAGAGAGAGAGAGAGAGAGAGTGCATTCAAGGAGATGGGTTTGTTATGATACCCCCTTTGAAAGTCTCTTATTCTCTCTCTTTCTCTCTCTCAGACACACACACACACACACACACACACACACACACACACACACACACACAAACACACAGAGTTCGTGTGTAGGAAGTGTCTGTAGAGATAATAGCCTTGCTGGGGCCACAGTAGACCAAAGCCAAAGACCTGTCTGGCTGAAGGAACCATTAAACCACACACACTCACACACTCTTTCACACACAGAGACACACACACCACACACACTCACACTTGCATGGACACACTCCAGCGCTTACATACAGAGGATACAGGCAGACATACAAACACCTACATGAACACTCATTCACATCGTCACGAATTTAAGTGCAGGTACTCAGGTATGTGCACACACACAGACAGACACATAGGCATCCACACACACACATACACACACACACACACGCAGTTGTACAGCAGAAACCATTAATATGCCATCAGATATCGTGTTTTAATGGATGAGGCTCAATGTAAAGAGAAGTCCAAACTTTCCACCAATTATCCTGTAATCTGTCCACTGCTGAGGAGGAGGAGAAGAAGAGGAGGACAGGAGGATGGAGAGAGGAGATGGGGGAGAGGAAAGTAGGTGAGGAGATGAAGGGAGAAAAGGAGCGGTGAGGGAGGAAAACAAGGAGGGAAGGGGGGAAGAGGAGAGGAAAGGAGAGCAGGAAAGAGAAAGAGAACCGCTGGATATAAATGAGTTTCTTGGCTTCTGTTGTTGTTTGGAGCCTGTGCTGTCTTATCTTGTGTGTGTGTGACAATTATGAATTTGTGTGTATTTGTGTGTACAGTATGTTCACGTATGTTTCTGTGAGCGTGCATATGTTTATGTGTGTGTGTGTGTGTGAGAGAGAGAGAGAGAGAGAGAGAGAAAGAGAGCGAAAGAGAGAGACAGGCAAGAGAGGAAATTTTGTGTGGCTGCATATTAGTGTGCCTTCTTGCATATGTGTGTGTGTGTGTGTGTGTGTGTGTGTGTGTGCGCGAGAGCGGTGAAGTGTCGAACTACGAGACTCTGGTCACTGGCCTGATCCCTCGCCACAGAAAGAAAGCTAATTGCTAACACACTGTCTCGCAGCTTGTTAATAAAAGACGAGGGTGAGAGAGAGAGCGAGTGAGAGACAGAGAGAGAGAGAGAGAGAGGGGTTGGGGGAGATGAGAAGGAAGAGAGGAAAAGTGAGAAACCAATAATAAAAAAAAAATAAGACAGAGACAGAGAGGAAAGAAAAAGTGTGTGAGGGAATAAAAGAGAGAGAACAAGATGGAGGGTTGAAAAGGGCACCCAAGGGACACAGAGAGAGGGAGAGGCAGGAACAGGAGAGAGAGAGAGAGAGAGAGAGAGGGTGGCAGAGAGCGTGCTATGCAGTTATGTGGTGTGAGAAATTCAGCAGCGGCCAAGTCCGTTCTGTTTTGTCGTCTTAATCTACAAACCCTCGGGCCTTTTCTGTCACGTCCCCATCAAAAGCACAGGCAAGGCCAACGTATGGAAATAAGAGCTAAGGACTGCGTAAGGGGAAAAATTTATTGGAAAACCGGTCCAAAATTCAGTCTACCCTAAGAAAAAAAAGCGGGGTTTCTATTTGCATCATTCTATATCTCCAAAACATTACAATCCAGTCTGCAAAAGTGCTATTATTTTGTCAACGATCAATTTAAGCTGTTCTTAGGTTGGTTTTAACATTCTGTGCGAGTACATGTCACTTATTTCAAATGGAGAATGTCTCATTTTGGAACAAAGTTATAAAACGTTTGCTGTGTTTTTTGGCTTTTCTGCTGCGCTCGGCGTTACACAGCGGAGACTTATGAGAAAAGAGCTCGAGGAAGGATCGTGAGTCAAAGGTCCTGAGCAGAATTTAAACCCTCAACCCTCACATGTTCGTGCGAAGGGGAGAGGGTATTCACTCTTTCCTTGTATGACGAGTTCAATGTGTTGTTTTGTGGCGGTTCCGTTTTTTCATCACTTTGTTGTCTTCTTTCGGCGAACAACAAACTCCCATGTCTGTCGGAGACCAGACTTTTTGACACTGACCACACATTGTCTCTCCGGCTCTCATGACAGAAAGAGTCATTTGCTGTTTATCTCAAATTTGCCCCGTTCACAAGGCGTGTTTGTTGCATATGAAGTCACCCCTCATGGAAAAGTAGCATGTGCTCCTAAAGAATAAAGAGTAAAGTTAAGACTTTCCTATCAGCACTTGAGTGTCCCTGCAAGTCTGACACTGAAGATGGTGTATGTATTTGCTGTGCTGTGATGAAGCTGCCTTAGCCTTAATAATAATAATAATAATAATAATAATGATAATAAAACTTTATTTGTATAGCACCTTTCATACAAGAATTGCAGCTCAAAGTGCTTCACAATAAAAAGAAGAACATTTGAAAACATTAAAATAAAACATTAAAAACAGCACAGGGTGGAATTAAAAAGAAAAGGCTAAAAACGAGAACTTTGAAATAAAACAAAAGATGCAAATAAAACAATAAAAGACAACAGTGTGGAATAAAATTAAAGGCTAGAGTGAAAAGGTAGGTTTTTAGTCTTCTTTTAAAGATGTCTAGTGAGCTGGCTTCCCTGGTGTCTAAAGGTAGTGTGTTCCAAAGTTTGGGGGCGTAAGTAACAAAGGCGGCATCCCCAATTTTCTTTCGACTTGTAGGGAACCAACCAGCCTTAACAGATGATAAAGTGCATTTGAAACATTTAAGAAAATCCTTTTCTACAGAAACATATCGGTGTGTGTAGATGTTTGTAAGAGAGATACGATTGAAGAACTGCATATGTTTTGTGGAGAATGGCATACTGATTTGTTTACTCATTATTACACTGCCATAATAATGATTTTTTTTTTTTTTTGTCTCTCTCTGGCAGGTGGAGCCAGAAGCTGCTGATCTGCCTGTCCATCTGCTCAGCACTTTACTTCAAGGTAACTTATCCCAAAACCTACCTAAAAAAAATCAAAAAGTACGGTATCCTTTGGGAAATGAAAGGTAGTAAAGTAAAGTATGTGTGCAATGTAGAAAATGGGCAAAATGATGCAAAAACCTAAATTTGGCAAATTTGGCAAACACAAACCCCCAGACCAAAATGTCAACTCTGCACACAAGTTATTGCAAAATCTAATTTGTGGATTGGTGTGATATTTGGTGAGGGCATTCATACTCCGCAAGGGAAGATTCCTCTTGATCGTGGTGACTCTATGACCTAAAGCGCCACCTTCAGGCCAATCATTTGTCATGTACATAAGATTTCTCTAAATGCAGTGGACAGATTGTAAGTTGCAGGATAAGTAATTTGCTGAGTGTCACCCATGCTTCCTAAGGAATGAACCCTATCAGTTTAGTTTTCACCATCACCTTTTCTCTGGTGCCACCAGTAGGCAAAAATGTCAAATTTGATATTTCAGATATTCACGCTCCTCAGAGAATGAACCCTCTGATTCTGGCTGCATGAAGTGTAGCGCCATCCTCAGGCCAAAAAGTCAAATTCGCACATGAAATACCTGTATATCTAACTGCCATGACATTTGTTGAGTCCCCAAAAGAAAAATCCTCATGATTTTGATGATCATATAAGGTTTCTTCCAGCGCCACGCTCAGGTCAATATGTTCCAACCTCATTCTCCCACTACATTCATTTTCCCAGCATGCACCAAGCCAGCGGGCTTGTTAAATGTTGATTTCCTCTGGTGCTCCATGCCAGCTCTAACATTCACTGTGACAAGTGACTCTTCATGACTAGCATTATCTCAAAAGTGAGAAAATGGGCAGCTCCAAAGCTAAATGGTGAGTCATGTTATGCGAAATGCTGTTAAGTCTCACTGTTTTAATTTACTATTTTTTTTTTTCTTTTGGCACAGGAAGTGAGAATCTGACCCTAACCCAGGGATGGACTGGCCCTCAGGAGTAGCAGGAGAAGTAAATATGGTTGGTCATCAACAGCATAAAATTATATTTCTTTTTTAAAAAATTGTCGGTGTTGGGTTGATTCAATCACATCACTTTTTCTTATGATGTTAAAGTAAGGCATTACTTTTCCCAGCAATGACATTATAATAACTAGTATACCAGACGTACTACAGTAGGTTGTAACTTGGATTTTACCCCTCATTGCCATAGTGTCTGTTTAAATGTTCCCCTTTTATCCTGCCTTCAAGTCATGTCATAAATAGTTCTAATTATGAGTAGAGCACATATAAATGAGCCAGCAAAGCCGTAAATACTCTCTGCAGTCCCAGATCTCGAGGCTTCCCAGTCGCATGTGAACGCACCATAAACTAACTTCACGTTCGAAGTAACTGACACAAATGGATTACCTATTTAATCAAGTCAAGTCTCTGCAAGTTGATTTTCGTACTGAAATTAATGGAAAAGAATGGCTGCGGGGTTGGAAAAACAGACTCAAAAATCAAAATGTACAGTATCCCTTGGAAAATGAAAGGTAGTAAAGTAAATTATGTGTGCAGTGTCGTAAATGGGCTACAACATGCAAAAACCTGGCATGATTTGACGTCTCCCGTTATTGAGACTATTTCTGCCGGTGATGTGTCTACTGTATTTATTGGCGCAATGAACACAAGAAAGCCAAGCACAACCGTTTTTAGGGCGTGATGCAGAAATAATGTAACTGTATTTTCTCCAGGATTAATACGGAACGTGAAGAAGCTGCAGAAGAACGCCAGCGCTGAAAATAAAGCTGATTACATTGGCTCCGTCAGTGACATTTCGTTTTTAACATTCATCCATCCACAGACAGCACAGGCTAACAAAACACCATTAATTTCATTTTAATTTTTATTGCGAGACACTTTGTTCAGTGCGACTCTCTCTCAATGCAGTCAGTGAAGTTCTAGCGTGGAGCAAATGCCGAGCAGGAACACATGGACGGTCTTGGTCTCTATGGTCTCACCACTTGACGGGTAAGTCGCCCAAGAGTTGACCAATCTCCAGAAACAATGTGCTGCGTTTCTTTAAAGGCAAGGGAAGACAATCGACAAGAAAACTGTTGCCAGATTGTGGCGGGAGTGCTGAGAGTCACATCAGTCTGACTTCTGTCCTCAGCGGTGGGTCCCTCTCCTCCTCTATTCATCTCTCTCCCCTTTTCTTCCTCACTCTCCTCCTTCTCCTTTTTTTTTTCCTTCAGCAATTTCCTCCATCTCTCTCTTTAAAATGATGTTCCTCTCCCTCCTCCATTCACTTAGTGGACACGCAACACATGGAGACAAAACAACACCAGATGTTTCCGCAAAACCTTTTTTTTTTCATCATGAATATTCTGTCCTTTTTTCTGTCGTATACATTTAGATGCATCTGTTCTTTAGCCTTCCTCATGGTTATTAACCGCTCACACACATCCATTTTCTTGAGCTGGAGCTGAATGCCGATTGCCTCAGTAAGTGGGTCACGACCTTTGGAACATGTGCTCTTTAATGTTCATTGAGAGTGTGTGTCTGTGTGTGTGTGCAAATGTCTCATTCTTTCTTAGTTCAGGTTTTTCTCAATCTATAATTTCTCATCGAACCATCATTTTTAACACTCAGCACTTTAATATTTCACATCATATTGACATGTTTCAGCTGGGGAACGCACGCCAGATATTTACTTTCACAAAGCTGAGCCGATGCGGTCAAACTTGACCTTTTCTTCTTACTAAATCAAGAGTTTCTTGTAAATAATTCAGAATTAAACGGTCAGGAAAATCTGAGTCTGAATAAACTGCACAAGAAAAACAAAACTGGAACTGGAACAAGCCGAGGGAGCTCGTAGAAATGCTGTATGACTATCCTGTGATTACCCAATAAATCTGATACTGTCCCGTCTTGGGATATGACAAATAAAATGTAAACTGCTACTGGCTGGAATGGCAAAATCGGGATCCAACTTGTTATTGTGATCATTTTTCCATGTGACGGCACTGTAATCAGCTTTCATCAATCATGTCTGTTCATTATAGGTTGTTTCTAAGTGCGTGAAGTGTGTGTGTGTGTGTGTGTGTCTAAGAGAGAGAGCTCAGATGAAGTGGTATGGGCAGATTGAGTGATCCTTGCGGGCTTGGCCTTGAACTTGCTGCTCTCACACACACAGGGTCACCATGCCAGGTGTGTGTTTGGGAGTGTGTGTGTGTCAGAGACAAAACAATCCCCAGAGAGGCAGAACTGAAGAGTTATAGGAAGATGGATGGAAAATGAACGACGGGGACGGCAGAGAGTGTGTTACAGCACGACCGAGTGTTTTTACGTCGGAAAGTCTGCGTCAGGCTGATAACTTTGTTCGAGTTCGGGGAGGTTCGAATGAGGACTTTTGGCTGCGAAGTTGATTGTTTGAGCAGAACATTACCCTCTGAGCTGAGTGATGCACAACTGAAATTTAAAGGGAAAAATATGTTTTATCCGGCATCCAAATCTGAGACAGTGGAAAAAAAGTCAAGAAGGGTGAGCGGTTTCTCTAAATAGAGGAGTTCAGGTATCCTCAGGTCTCAGGACTCGGGCTTAAAAGCAGGGATGAAACTGCACCTGAACTCAGCTTACCCACCTTTTCATTGCATCATTTAGACTATCAGCATATTACATAGTTTACCACATTCACTAATTAATGCTTTTATAACCATTTTAACACCACAGCCACTTTGTTTACTGCTACATCGCTAGTAAAAAGGGAATTTAGGAGCAGCTGCTGCAGTAACATCTCAAAACGAGGTGATAGAGTGAGAGTGAAGCCACAAATCAAAGCTCTCAATTTACCAATCAATAATCAATCTGACCCTCAGCTGTGGTTGACAGCTCTAATAAAGACCAAAAGGACAAGACCAGGATATTAAGTGTCTGAAAGAGTTCATTCTCCGTGATTGGAATCAACCAGCTCCTCTCTTTGGAAAGCTGTGTAGCCGGCTGGGAGGAAGCCCCAGGGAAGACATGGGACGTACTGGAAGGATTTTCTCTCCCAGCGTGCCTGAAGACACCTTGAGGGGCCCCCGGGAAAAGCTGGAGGAACTGCCACTGCTCTGACCTTGATAAGCTGCAACTACTGGATGGATGGATGGATAGAAAATAAGCTTAACTGTGCGTCTTTTTCTTCTTTTTTCGAGAGGCATTTTGAATGAGCCTGACTTCTGATCAATTTCCGAAAAGAGAGAAAGGAACAGACAATGGATGAGGGAGAGTAATACCAATAAAGGGGTGAATGAGGGAGGACTGGCACATAATGTAAGTCTGAAGCCATATTTACAGACACACACAGTCCTGATGTATGCATTGGGTGTGTGTGTTTGCCAGTAAAACTCCTCACACATGGTTCACAGCTCAGCCGACTGTCCCCATGTCTCACATCCTGCAGACTACTGTGGGCGAAGAGAGAGAGAGTGAGAGAGAGAGAGGGAGAGACAGAAGCACCGAGGACATTTAATTTCAGTCACTTTCCTTTTGATGAATTCATGACAGACATTGTAATCAGGCTGCCACTGGAACAAATAAACAATCTGTCTCCGAGATGAAATATCCTCCATTTGAAAAAGGTGACAGCTGCTCTTACAATATGATTGATAACATAACACTAAAATAAAACTAAAACTGTAAAGCTAAAAATCAGACTTATTTTTCAAAACAGGTCTTTATTTATTTATTTATTTATCTATTTGCTTGTGTATTTATTTCCCCGATGCATTCTCCCGCTCTGTCTTTCATTTCCATATGTTGGCCTTGCCTGTACGTTTGATGGAGACGTGACAGAATGAGCCTGAGGGGTTGTGGATATCACATACAACAAAAGGTAAGACTGCCTATATTTATGCATATTTGTGGTCTCTTTCATATATTATAGATATTAAATAACAAATTGCATGTTTTTTATTTCCCAAAATGGACATGGTGTTTTGGAACAGATTCCTTAAAATACACAGGAGCTTCTACTCCTGTTCACACTCTCAAATCTTGAACGTGCAAGACCTGACCATGGTGGGACACTCTGGACAGCAAAACTGAATCACTGACGCCCCAAACTTCCCTGGCAACTGCCACTGTGCCTTTGAGCAAGGCACTTAACCCACAGAGTGGTCCAGTGTGTCTGCACAGACGCCAACAGCAGACCGGGCAGCTCTCGGGTGTCGGTGTTTATAAGCGGTTGTCAAACATGCTGGAAAAGTGCATACATGCTTGTAAAACTGTACCTGGATGAATAAAAGTTAAAAGACCAGTCAATTAAAAAGCTTGTTATTGAATTCTACTAGGGATGCTATTTCTAAACACTTTGGTATTTAATTTAAAAGCACACTATGAATTTGTTTGCCGTGGAGAACGCTCACTTCAAAAAATGGTTGAATATCAAATTGGTTTCAAGGCTGTCTCTGGTGGGCCTCCACATGACAGCAGAATTGATGTTTTAATTATCCAGAGTCCCACACTGAGAGAGTGAATTACTCAATTTGGGATCTGGCTTTTAAAACATTTATGAACTCTCCACTGTTCATTACATGCTGAGATATTTCTTGGGAAAAGCTTTTAAAATTTTTTGACATTTTGCGGAAAAATCCCCATATGGACTGGTTTCAATCTGAGGCTGTGCAGCTGACTGAATGGGAAGGGGGATTATTTTGTTACAGTACAAGAGAACTGATCGGTCTCAGCTGAAAATTGCCTTGCCCACCAACAGAGGGCAGCAGCACTACTGCAACATGCAGAGGAGAAGGCGCTGTTAATGGATCCTCACTGAAATACATACACAGGGTGGATTTACAGACACTGACAGCATGGGCAAGTCACACCTTTCTCATTACCTGCTGCACGGCTGTTCCACTGCTGCTCCACCACCAGGAGGAAATGTCTGGAAAACTCAGTTGTATTGGCTGAGAATAGATGCAGGATATGTGGCTCCAACAGTGCTTATTAGCAAATATTGTATCGAAAAACTAATGTAAGACCAATTTCCCTCCAGCAATAAACTTTATATGGCCATGCAATATCACCAGTAACACCAAGTAGTGCCTCTATTCTTGGAAAATTAATGAAAAAAATGAAGATTTTATGTTGGCTTTTTACTTACAAACATAATGAAAAAGGCCTTAACCAAAGACTTAATGGTGGATTTCTTCATTGTGGATTGCTGATGACTGCCAAACTCTTTATGACTTGGTGAAAACAACAGAAATAAATCATGTTTAACAGATTGACCTGCTGATATAATTGTTGTGTAATCAGTGGACAGTTAAAACACTAAAGCTGACACAAAGCAGCTCCAAAGGGTCAAAATAACTGGGCAACATTTGGAGAGAACGGAGAGGTTTGCCAGTACAAAGACAGGAGTCAGCTTCAATATATCAAAATAGACTATAAAGAATGTCAATAACATGATAAAATCTGCTTTGCCAGAGTTGTGGGAGGAAAGAAATCCCATCATAACTATCTCAAAAGTTGGTGTCATGGACTGAAAGTTTAGAGTTTTATTCCTCTGTGTGGGAATGTAGCCTAGTTTACAGAGCAGTGTGTTTCTGCTGGGAAGATAAGAAACTAGTGAAAGTTGGTTGGGTTCTCTCACTCTCTCTCTCTCTCTTTCTGGTGACATCAACAGAGAGAGAGAGAGAGGGAGAGGGAGAGAGAGAGAGAGAGAGAGAGAGAGAGAGACAGAGAGAGAGAGACAGAGGATTTTGGGGGACACCAAAGTACAAATGTGTATGCCTCACTCTCACAACCTCCAGGCGTACCAGTCTGTGCTGCGCCTCTGCTCTCTCAACTTTTGTGATTGCAACTACTCTACACCTCTTACTTTTTTTTATTCCTCTGGCAGTGGAGTGATGTTCCCTAGAAGGAGGTTACACCCCAGCTGAACATTTTCACCTTACCAAGTTTAGGCGTCGGGCTAATAACTTATTTTTTTGGAGCGAGTTTTTGAATGGGGACTTTTGGGGAGACTTTTACGCACCGAGCTGAGTGACGCACGGCTGAAATCTTTTGAAAGAAAAGTTTTCCCTACAAAGCCTCACATCCCAAACTTCATTTTCGTCCCTTTCTTCCCTTTTTCTTCAATGGCAGGGGAGCGTTTTGAGGAGACTGCGACTTATCTGCTCTCTTGAGGGAAACTTTGCCGAACTTCTGCGACAGCAAACTTAATTTGATTTCGACTCTCCATTTCCCATCACTCGTTTTTTTCCTCGTTTTATCACACAGTCGAACAACTTCTCTCGTGGCTATTTTTTTTTTCTTCAGGATCCTTACTTCTATAACGTTTAATTTCCCCCGCGGATTTTCTCTTGACTTTGGTTCGGCAGGATTTGTTTTGGTGGATATCATGCCTCTGACCGGACCGGGGAAGCGGGCTGCGCTCAGCCGGATTTGGGCTCTGGTTCTCGGGTTGTTGCTGTGCGCTGCCTCGGTGGATGGATGCCCGCACAAGTGCAGCTGCTCCGGGTCTCATGTGGACTGTCAGGGTCAGGGCTTTAGGACCATACCCAAAGGAATACCAAGGAACGCCGAGCGCCTGTAAGTGAAGCTTTATTACAGCTTAGCCAAATCTTATTTTTCTCTCATAAACTCATTTTACCTGACGAGAAAATAGTGTTCATATGATACTCTTTTGCGAGTTTATAGTGACCTTTTGGTACTTTATGGTGTGTGGTGCTTGTATATCTCCTGCTATGGGCACTTTGAAATTTCAAATTTGTTAAGTGTCCTTCTAAAACTGTATAATGCCTATAGATGTTGTTCTTTTTTGCTTGGCTATATTTTCAGGGATAATGGGGATTGCTGAAAGAGGTGAACTGTTTTTTTTTTTTCTTTACTTGTCCATAATAGCTTACTATAGTCAGAGTCTTGAGTTCATGTTAAGACTACTCACTTTTATACATTTGAGTTTTGACGGCTCCAGTCACCTGCCCCGATGCCTTTCATTGATCAGCCTGTTTCAACAGCGCACTATTTTTGCCAGTGCTTTCATCATCAAGTTGCAATGTTTTCCCGCAACGGCTTAGTCATCAATGATGCTGTGCAGTGGTAAATAAAAAGGTGTTCCAGGCTGACTTAGTTTGGTCCAAGTTAAGTTGCATTCCATCATTAAGATTTGAATAAGACTCTAATCTGCAAATGGAAGTGAGTTTAGGTGGGATTACCATCCACTTATGGTACAGTAGAGTTGCTATGGAGATGCAGATGTGCTGTGCAGCTGTGCGTTGAGTGGAAATCAGACTGATAGGTGGGGATACAGACCTTTGATTACAGCAGTACTGCATATATATGCAAAACAGCTTTTAGGTGCTGGGGTAAAGTCACCAATGTGCCTTAGAGGCTGAACTCATGCTGCCGCTCAGTTGGGTAACTCACTAAATTTATGGTGCACAAGAAATTGCCCAAGAGTACATGAATCACCTCAACAATTTCCAAAAGATTCAGCCCTCCACATTGAGTTATAAGATAAGAATGAATGGAAACTCTTAAAAATTTGGGGGGAAAAAATAAAGTTTTGGAGCAGTTTCAAGCAGAGAGGTCATTCAAGTTTTTTTTTTTTTTGAAAAGAAACTCCAGAAGAAGCAGTGCCCTCTTTGCTCTGGCTCATTGTGAAGAAAGACTAATGATTTCGGAGAGAACGACTCGACTGAATGTTCAGTAATTGGTGTAAAACCTGACAGACAGTGATTGGCCTCTCAAAGAATATTCCTCTCTCATTCCTCCAAAATAAATCACTTTCTTTGCACTTAGTGCGTCACTCCTCCTCAGAGGAACCCGGTGGACTTGCAGCAGCAAATGGCATTCTTTCCTAAAGCAGAGACAGACCCCTTCAAAATGCTGCTGCAACCTCTAGCTTGATCTTGACACGTATGCATGCATGCAACCACACACACAACCCCCCCGCCCCACACACACACACACACACACCTATCCTGTTAAGGTATGGAAGCCATTATGTGTGATAACGGAGCAGCTTAAAGCCCTGCAGGGGATCAACAACAGACCTAAACCTGAGACAACAAACACAATCAGTAGGCTGCAGAGGGAGGGAGGGCGAGAGTGTGTGTGGCATGGGAGTTTGTGTGTGTACGACTGGATATAAGCAGGTGATTGGTGTGTGCGTGTGCATGTAAACTTTTGCATACGTGTGTATGTTTGCACGTACATTTTTGTGTGTTTGAGTGTGATTGTGTTTCCTGATCTCTCTCTCTCTCTCTCTCTCTCTCTGTGTGTGTGTGTGTGTGTTTGTGTGAGCCGCGAATCCCATACCTCCTCCTCCCCACAGGGCTGTTGTGACCTCCCAGGACCTGTTGGCTTTTACACAGCAATCCCCCCAAGACATTTACACCCCAGGAAAATAAATAATTAGAGCGGGATGTGATGGGGAGGTGGGATAAGGGGGTCCCCTGCCTCTTGCTTGGGTCCCCGGGGTGGAATATTTGGGGTAGCAATGCCCCCCTCTCATCCACCCCTCCATCCCCGCTGTAGAAACTGTGTTTATGTTTCCCTGATTTATCCAGGTCAGTGTTTCAACTGTGACTCTGGCCAAGAGCTGCTCTTTTTTCCCTCCCTCTCTGACTTTCTCTCTGTCTCTCTTACTCTACAGATGTATTTTAAGGAGTAGGAGATGGGAAAAATGAAAATGGATGGGATTCCAGCTGTTAAGGTTACGACAGATGGGAAACTTTTTTAGGCAGGAGAGATGAGCTGTGCTGTCTTGAGCAACGATTGAGGTTTGACAACTGGGACAGCATCCATGCGGATAACAGATTCTAGGAAAGAGAGTGGCATGAAAACTACTGTGTGCTGAGCTTGTTAGAAAAAAAAAATCATCTGCATTGCATCAAAATGTGCACAAAATCTTATAAATTGATTTGTGGGGGCAAAAATAAATGATCATTCAGTACCTCTTAAATATGGATGACTCAGTCTGTAGAGCTGTTTCCAAATGCCTTTCAAAAAGTTTTAATTTATTTGATCAGTCATTGTGGAAGAATATGGGCTACGTCTCATTTCGCAGTTAAATCCTTCACAAATGTTCCCTGTGGATTATGTTTGTGAACAGCGCAACAGAGGAATAGAGGAAAACTTTGGTTTACAGATTCACCTATTCATTATTTCCTGTCCCTTAATAATTTTGAGCCCCGTCAGCTTGACTTGTTGATGTTGCGGTTGTAGTTTGAATGGCATTTTGTTAAGACAACGTAAATGTTTTGGTAGCAAAACAAACACGCAATGTTTATGGTAATGTGGACTGGCAGCAGACAGTAAAATGAGTTGCAGTCAAAAATGCATTCAAATTTATTGATTCAGTCCATTCAAAAGTTTTCCTGGCAACAAGATGTTCCAGTATGACCAAAGCAATGTAATGTTGCAGTTTTGAGGAAACCGCTTGGGCAGTGGTGTGGTGTGCATCAAGTTGCCCAGCATTGTGCTGCTCTTGGACACATCGACCCCTTTTCCATTGTAGGAAATGTCCACAGAACACAGGGACCGTTACCCCTGTTTCCATTGGCGGAACCAGTCACTCTTTGTTTAGGGTTTGGGCCCCAAAGTGGTCCCTGCAACCCCCCAAGGCATGGAGTTCTAGCGCTGGACATCCTGATCTTATGATGCAAGCAGGGTGAAAGCATACCCCATCCCGTTTTTAAAATCAGGGGCGAGCGACCGCAAACACAAACTATCAGATCGTTCTGTCAAGACATCGTGACGAGGATGGAAAAAGCAACGTGGACTGACAACCAAGGGCAATTTCTCGTTGCCATGAATGCGGAGCAAAACACACTGAAGGAATTCAAGACGGTGACGCAAAATGCAGCCTCTTCCTTTCAGCTCTTGCTTTTTCTCGCGTCCTCAATCTCATTTTCCCAGCATCTCATCTCCAAAACCGAACGCAACATCGCAGTAAACAATCGCGATGATAGCTTTGGAATCTTCCCTGCTTGCTGTTTCGGTTTTACGTCGGGATTTCTTCCTATAAACGCGAAGTGAAGTAGAGTAGACACACCTCCCCCTTAGTTCCCTTGCATTAAGTTCATGTTATGTTTTGGGGTTACGGTGGGAAAGCAAACACAGGAGCACTTAGGGCACTCAGTTCGCCATCGAAACTCTCTTCCAAGAGCGAGACCCATTTACTTTGGCCCAAATCTTTCTGGTGGAAAAGGGGCTGTAGACAATAGACAACAGTAGTACCATGGAAAGGTTCAGGCTCACTCTCTTGGGCTTGTTGAAAGGCATTCTGGGCAATGTAGGAAATAGAAATAGACGATGCAGGATGGATGAAACTCGGTACACCAAAAACACAAAATAACTACTGGCACACATTTATCCTCACAGTTTGATATATAGTCATCAATAACGGTTTGAGGGTTTTGCACTGTGGATTTTTCCTTTATTGTTATGTTCCTCCATTATTATACGGAGGATCTAACTTGCAGTCCAAGTGAGGTCTGGCACCTCTGCAGAGTTACCTGCTGTAATCACAGAGTGAACTTTTCAGAAGCAACACTTTTCTCCACTATTGTAAACATGGCCTTTGGAGAGGTTAACAGGAGCGGGCCCCAACTGTTCACTTCCCGCTGAACGAACACACACACACACACAGTCACACATGCATGCACACACTCACACACACACACACACACACAATCCCAGGCAGTCTTGCAGATTACCTCAGGCCAGTCAGTTCAGTAATGCCCTCCTTGGGAAGCCACTTGAGAGCTCATTTGCATCTAATTTGAGTGGAGGGTTTTGGGGAAGGGGCGCGGGGGGCGCTTAACAGGCTTAACGAGGCTGGGTAAAATGAATTGGAAAGCAGGGACCGCTTTTCTCTCCCGGGTCCAATTCACACCTGCCCTACAGGGATGGCACACACACACACACACACACACACACACCCTGGAGTGTTGATTTTTAGAGCTGTGAATTCCTAACTGTTGTCCCAACTGCAGTGAAACGTTGGGAAATTCAAAGCTGAAAACTCAGTGGGGGGTTTTCAATTGGTGGAGCTGCAATCAGGAAATTTGTGTGTGTGTGTGTGTGTGTGTGTATGGACTGCGCGTGATTGCGTGTAAGTAAATGCGTTTGTGTATTTATTATCCCTGTCAAAGTTGTGTATGTGTATAGTATGTACATTCCATGCCTCTGTCCATCTTTGCGCGTGTGTGTGTGTGTGTGTGTGCAGTTGAATGAGTTCACATTTGGAAGCAAATTGCTCCTTGAGCCAACTTTACACAAACTAATTTTGATTTTAACTGCCTATTTTTCTGTTCCCTCCCTCGCAGCGCTTTGAGGAAGTTTTGGCAACTTTTTTACGAGCAACACCTTCTCTGCTTTCTCGAGCTTAGTTTGGCACTTTCTGTCTTTTCTTTTTCGTTCTCCTCCCAAGTCCCTCTTTTTTTTTTCATGTTCACCCTGGTTTCCCTCGCGGTCTCTCTCCCATTTTTCTTTTACTCTTTTTTACCTCCCCTACCTCACTTACTCTTCTCCCACTCTATCTCAGCTCTCAGCTCTGCTTTCATTACTTTCATATCTTCTTTACTCACTCTTGCTTCCCTCCACTTTCTCTACTTCTTTCTCTTGCTTTTTCATTCACTCACCCCCCCGCACACACTTACACACATACACACACAAACACACACACACACACACAGACCCCTGCAGTTTGCCAGCAGCATCTCTCCAGTAGAGTTTTCACAGCTCCCACTTCCCCTCTGCTTGCCAACCTACCACGGTGCACACAACAGTAGGAAACTGCTGCTGCGTCTGTGTGTGTGTATGAAAGCATGCATGACTGTGTGTGTGTGTGTGTGTGTGTGTGTGCAGGCGTGAGCACAACAATACAAACACACGTTCCAACCTCTGCTTCTGGCTCTTATCAAAGCTTGGTGTTGATTGGTTGCTTAAACCACCACACCCTCAGCTATGGAACAGCATTCCATGGTGGGATTGGAATCTCTGTGTGTGTCTGTGTGTGTGTGTGTGTGTGTGTGTGTGTGTGTGTGTGTGTGTCTTTGGACTCTTGTAGACCTACAATGCATGTAACTGACCAGCTAATTTGTGTCGACATAGTTCCTGTCCCCTAAATTTACAGTAATTTGATTGGATCAAGAGCAATCTGTAAGCACTGAAGTTGCGCCGCGTTCACTTCAGTTTTGTTCTGATCCCTTTCAGTCGCGCTCAGCCGAGGCTCGAGCGTTTACCTCTTGTTCTTGTGAAGTCAGCGCAAATAATATTGCGTTGCATGCGACGGGTAGCTCCCGCCAAGCAGTCTGATTAGTCAAAGATGCGCCGCAGCCATGCTGATAATTCCCATGAAGCACAGAAAGCCATGCTTTATTGGCTGCTTTGCCAAGGTTTGTGGAAATCATGGAGCTAATTAGTGATCTTTCATGTTTTTATTCCTCTCTGGTCCCGTTCACACTGGAGCTAGACACAGTTATTGCTCCTCATTTAAGTGGTTATTCTGGTCAAGTGCACGCTAAATGTGCTTCTTAACATGAGCAAGAAGAAGTAGTGCAGGCCGCGTTCACATTAGCGACTGAGGGCCTGACCGCCAAGCTTATTAACTGGAGTCAGTCGTGTTTTGTGTCCATGCACGCATGTTTAGACGATTGGGAACACTTCTTTGTATGAATGAGTAACAGGATTCTCATCTGTATTTTCAGCCGTGTCATATACTACATACTCATTTGCTCTCAGTGTGAATACTGCATTTCAAAGGCTACTGCACGAAGAGTAAATGCGATCTCTGTTGTTTACATGTTACTTGCATGTCAATAAACATGTAAACAGCCATGCAGGTTTTAAATAAGCAGGGTGAGACCAGTTTTCCGTATAACCCCTTTTGAATGGGCTCACTATCGAGCATACTGCCTGAGCTGCTCCCAGACCAAATGAAGTATTCAGGAGGCTTTGCAGCTACATCACTGTGCATCAAATGATGGTTGTCACATCCCGTTCCTGTACATACTCAGCAAGGCTTATTTCCATAGTAACTAGAGTCAACCTCTGGCTCAAGCAGGACTTGGCCCTTCCAGTTGTCACTCTTGTTATGTTTGAACTTGATCATATTAAGTGCAACAGGAGGAGCTCCAATCATTTTTTTTAGTTGTAATGAGAGCAGGACCACAGAGCCCTTCTTGAAACAGCAACAACTTGACTCTAGTGAAGCTGACTCTGGCGACTATGCAGATGAGCCTGGCTGTGTGTGTGTGTGTGTGTGTGTGTTGTAGAGCTGACAGCTGGTAGCTGATGTGCAGCAATAAAACTGAAAATTTAGGAGCGAGACCTGTTACTCATTCATATGCAAGTGTGCTCGGTCCTCTAAATATGTGCATGTACACACATGCATATTTAAACACAGAATATGAGCAACTCCAGGTTGCTGAGCCTCAAGCTGATGGGAGCTGAGCCTGCACCACGATTTAAAAAAAACTACGGAACACATGCTTTGGTAGCAGCTGAAAAAAAAAACATGTTCTTTACTGTGATTCTGGGTTTGATGGCGCTGCAGCAGATCTGAGGTGCAGCCGAGTGTTTTTGCTATATTAGACAAGTCTAGAGCCAGAAATAAAGACCACATCGAGCTCGCTGCTGACCAACCTCCTAATGTCATGGCTAGCATCTGCGGCCATTCTGTGGTAACCGTTTTGTGCCCTTCCTACTAAGTTTGATTCAATTATGGGATGCCAAATGGTTCTGCTGAGGGTAACCGATATTTAGGCTCCTACTTCTGGGTCAGTGGGTGATCTTCTCATCTCCAAGTGTCTCCAACATGTGGTCAGTTGACCTTTTCTATATAATGACTTTCAGTCTGACAACCCCGCCAGCTGGCACCGACAGTGGGCACTGCCCTTCTGGGAAAAAGAGGCAGGCTGTGTGCCTTATTAAAACACACAAACACACACACACACACACACACACACACACAGTGGCACCAAGGCAAACAGAATGTGTACATACTCATAGTCATGCATGTGAAAACTCAAGCATATGTGCAGCTGTGCAGGTTACATCCAGGTTGCACACACACATGCACACAAACAGCCATGGAAACGCATGCCTCGGAAAATGTACACACACACAAAATGCATACTCTCAAGCAGGCACGGACATACACGCAGATGCACTTGCATGCTTTCAGCAGATTAAACATGCAATCGGTCGTAGATGGAAAGTTTGACATCTAACGACAGAGAGAGAGAGAGAGAGAGAGAGAGAGAGAGAGAGAGAGAGAGAGAGAGAGAGATTCAGGGAAAGAAACCCAAGTCACGAATGACCTTCCTCGACTTTGTGCCGACACACAAGTCCACAGACCCGAGGACTTGAAAGTGTGTGTCATACAGTCTGGGCTTGTGTGTGTGTGTGTGTGTGTGTGTGTGTGTGTGTGTGAGACTGCGTGTATGTGACTAGTCGTTTGATGTTAACAAGCTATGCCACTGTTTTGTTAGGCCACTGTCACCAAAGCAACACATTACATGCCTTGTGCAGCGACTTTCTTTTCTCTCTCTCTCTCTCTCTCTCTCTCTCTCTCTCTCTCATTCTCTCTCTCTTTATGTGTATGTTTGTGTTTATGTGTGTGTGTGTGTGTGTATGCACGCGTGTCGGTGCACATGTGTGCATGTGACTGCGACTTGCTTTCCCCTTCTCATCCCAACACTCAGCCAAGTGCGATGTGACAGACTGTTTATGTTGCGCTGGAAGCTTATGGAGAATTTGGTCACTGCTGCGTGCTTGTGCGTGTGTGTGTGCATGTGTGTGTGTGTGCGTGTGCATGTGTGTGTGTGTGTGAGAGAATGAAAGAGGTCTCATAATGCTACGGTGTAGTTAGCAACCCTGTAAACAAAGTAAAGGAGCCAGGAAATCTCTCTCTCTCCCTCTCTTTCTCACTCCCTCTTTCTTTCTTTCTCTCTCTTTCTTTCTCCATTTTTCCCTCCCCACCTCTTTTTCTGCATCTTTCGCTCTTTGTTGTCACTTCCTTTATTCGCTAATTTGCTGTTACACTGTCCAGTTATGACTCTTTCTTTATATTTTGCTTTCTTTCTCATTAATTTTAACCTCCTCGTTCTCTCATCCTCTTTCCCCCCCCCTCTCTCTCTCTGGTTCTTTCAGTCTGAGTCTGGCTTGAGGAAGGAAGGAGCCCTTGTTCTTGTCAAGTGGCCTCTCTGCGGCCAAATTAACCCACTCCCCCACTCCCCACCCCCCACCCCCCTTTGCCCCATTCACTTACAGCACAGCAGCAGTAAATCCAGTGAGAAGCAATGCAGCCCTATAAACTGCAGCAACAGAGAGGAGCTAACCAAATACAGTGCTGGTTTACAACCCTTTTGGCTCGCGACCTCTAAAAGAAAGGGATGCTTGCAGGCGACTCCCTAATGTGGTCAAGCTTGCACTGCGTGGTTAACAGTGACACCAAACTATGAATTTCCTGAGGTCGGGAGGCATTAAATTTGAATAGGGCAGCATGAGGGAGAGAGAGGCAGAGGGTGACAGACAGAAAACGAGGCAGCCGTGAAAATGCCGGCCCCTGTTAATGATTTCAACCCCTAAAAATGTCACCTCATTCTGACCTGGAACTGCAGTGCCCCCTCAGGCCAAACGGGGTAGTTTTGGAAGTAAATCATTCCCCCTAAGTTTTGTCCAAAAACTTAGTTTGTGATCAGCAATGTCTGAGATGCTGACTGTGAAGGATGGATGAACAAGCGTACAAATGAATGGATGAGAGAGGGGAGAGAAAGCAATGATGAGAGATAAGAAAAAAGAAAAAATAATGGAGAAAAGATTATTAGAAAAGATTAGAAAATGAGGTGAGGTTCATTCAGGGAAACGTTTCTTTTTCCTGTGTGTGTGGCGAGTAAAAATGACCAACTAATATGCAAAACGAGCATTTTCTCTAAAGTGTCTGAAGGCTGAGTCTCGTGTCTGAGACGCATGGCCTCTGCAGCTCGTGTCAAACATCTTCAAACAGTCTCCTACGAGAGGAACAGAGGTTCTTGGTGTGTGCTGGCCGCCCTTCTAACAGCAATAAAACCATTCCCAAAGCTTTTGTCTTTGTTACAGATGTGTTTGTCTCTCTGGTGTTTGCACTGAAGACTTGTTTGTCTCCGCTGTGCAAAGCTGACTGGGGCTGAATGTGATGGCTGTCTGTAAACGTGCTCTATACTTGTGACACTGTTACGCTGCGAGGTATTCACTTTTGAAGTCGCTTGATTGTAGTGTAACTTTTGCAGTGGCGGCAGGTCGCTGTTGGTAAAAAAGACTATGGGTGTCTGATATCTGTTTTGTGACAGAAAGAAAGAGAGAGAAGAACAAGAGACAAAGCCAGAGATGGAGACAAAAAGTCAAAGGGAGAGGGAGCAAGAGAGAGCGGGTTGGAGAATATTTGATTTCTCCGAGTCATGTATATCTAAGACAGTCCCAGCTATTTTATCCCTCACCGGGTCAAGTGGAGGGAGGGAAAAGGCGACAGGATAAATGACAGGAATGAACAGATCTAGTGTTGGAGGAAGGAGACGGAGGGGGCAGTGAGCCGGGGAAAATGAAGGAGAAACAAATCCAGAGAGAGAGAGAGACCATGCAAGATACAGAGAGAGAGAGAGAGAGAGAGAGAGAGAGAGAGAGAGAGAGAGAGAGAGAGATGCAGCTGATGCTAGAAACCACCACAACTCCTGATAACAGCCTAACAGTAAAACACCACAGTATCTACAAGACTGTGTATGTGTGTGTGTGTGTGTGTGTGTGTGTGTGTGTGTAGTCGCTTGCATGCATTGTCAGAGAGGTTTCCTGTGTGTCCTCCTTGTGTGTGAACGTGTGTGATGTGGTGATAATCGCTCCGTCTCTCAGAGAGCAGCTTTGCGAGAGGAGTAAGTTCACGTCCTATTACCGTCACCGTGACTACAATTCAGAGCGGCAGTAAAAACGCTCTGACGGGAGACCAAGTGTTCCACGAAAAACCCGAATTTTCCAAAACCGTTACATGGTCCATGTACAGCGAACGGAGACAGGGACAGAAAATGTCAAACTTAGTCTTACTTCTGAATGTTTCCCATGATTACATGTTTCGATTTTGGAATTTATATCATATGTATGACATAGAGCTATAGGATACTATATGGGAAAAGGGAATTGTATGTTTGACGTTGGTGCTCTTTGATTTCGGCCTTGAGGTCAAGGCTGAGACGTGTTTGAGTTTTGTGTTTTGTTTCGTTATGACAGTCATGACTGAGGAACCTGAAAAGCGAAATGTTTTTAAGGTCTGCTCTGTTTATATGATGATCTCTATGATTTTTTTTTTTTTATCATTTTGCTGTTTGTTGACTATGCAAACTAAACTTACAATAAGGTGCAAAATAGGGTTAGACTGAAACAGCTTTTCATTAACGTTAACGTGCATAATCAGTGTGTAATTGGAATAAATTAAGTGCGTGCAACACTCATTGTGTGATGCCATTGACATAACACGGCACATTAAGTGGGATCAAAGTGTCAGGCGCCGCTTAATTTCATACCTTGCCCCAACTTTTGAACCGACTTGATAACAATGAATCCAATGAATGCTAATTTTGAAGCAGCTTGTTCTCTGCCTCCTGCATCTGATGACAGATGACAGTCTGTAGAGTGCAGAGCTCAGAAAGAGAGAGAGGGAGAGACAGAGAGAGAGAGAGGGGGAGAGAGAGGAAGAAGGCAATTAGGATTCCTGGCGTAACTGGGAGGTTTTGAGAGTGAAATTGAGCATACCTATCTGAGGGAGAAAGAGAGCGAAAGGAAGGACAAGGAAGGAGGAATGAGAAAGTGAAGCATTACTACACTTTGGAGGAAAATAATGGAAGATTAGGGCAGGAAGCGGACGCATTGGGAAACGAAGCGTTGGACTGGGAACAACAAAGGATGCAAGAAAGGAAAGGATGGAGAGAGAGATAAGGACACACTGTGTGAAACAGAGAGAGAGAGAGAAAGGGATAGTGGAAGGCCGGAGAAAGGTGTCTAATGTAGTTACTGGTAATGCTAAAAGTTCAATTCTGACCTGAAAGAAATCAACACAGTTTCAAACTTTTCACCGGGGTGTTACATTATGTTTCTGGTGCTTTTTAGTCTAAAACAGAAGCTTTAACTGTTGTCAACTCCTAAAACTAAAAGAGCAAAGGGGTTCTTTGTGGAATCACGGATTTGCAGTGATGTTACAACGCGGTGAAATCCAGCATAGAACAGGGAGAGCCCCTTCCTTTCTCCCATTCAGCTCTACTGTAGCTGCAGCTGCCCTTTAATATACATCGCATCTGGCAAGTTCAACAACAACAAAAAAAAAAAACAGAATTCCACCCTAAAACAACATGTGTTTTAGAGCAGAATTTTCCTTTAACTTTCATCTCGGTCCCAGATAAAGGCGGAGTAATAGTGAGGAACGAGAGAGGAAAGGAGAGTGAGAAGGGGAAAGGAAGAAAGGGAGAAACACGACCGACTTGTCAAACACTTAAAGTCATGTATTTTCATAATATTTCATCATTTACCAGAAGGGCAACCAGAGCCCCTTTTCATTCCAGTGAACCCCTGAGAGTCTTTGTCACCTGATCTGTCATTTGTTTAACATTCCTGCCTAATAGTTATTTTTTCTGTGTCTCTCTGGTGTAGCCAACCAATAAAGCTGCGCTGTAAGTGAATTAGCCCTGTGTGTATGTGTGTATGTGTGCGTGTGTGTGTGTGTGTGCATGTGTAAAGCCAACCAGTCTGTCGGCCCAAGGCAGCCAGACTGTAAGGTTCACTAGTTTCAATGGTCTGAGGTAAGATGGGATGGTGTGTGTGTGTGTGTGTGTGTGTGTGTGTGTTTGTGGATGGTATTATAGTTCCCTGGACACCTGCTGTTTGCATTCCCATCTTATCCCCTCCTGCAAACACACATGCACACGCACACACACACACCTTGTCTCTGTCTGTGATGGAAACAAACAGTGGGTGGGGCTTGTTAACTCGGACACCTGGTCAGTTAAATTTGTCCCTGACTGAGGCTTTATAGCCGGGTGGGGTGGGAGCAGCAGTGGACCATGTGTGTAAAAAATGGCGGCCCGCTGGCTTGATGTCATTCAGGCGTCCGTCCTGCTTGTCTGTCCCTCTGCTCCTGTCCTCTCCTCTCTTACGGCCGCTCGTCTCCTATCAGGAAATACCTCGGAGGAAGCGAGGAAAGAAAAGGAGGAAAATGAGTGAGAGAGGGGAGGAGCAGGAAACAGAGCCGGGGTGGTTGTATCATCATTGTCTTTTATGCGATCTGGGAGTATTTGCGTTACGTGCGTGGCAGTGAAAAATAATTTGTCTTGTGTTTGCTCAATCCAAGCTTCCTAAAAGGAGACGCTCTCAGTAGGCACGCAGTGTAACGGTCGAATCTACATCAGTTACGTCATCGGACAAACTCGCAGATAAATTTGGTGCTTAATCTGTGTTTTTTTTTTTGTAAACTCAGTCTAATGGTCTTCAGTTTCGAGATTTAGATTATTGCAGCTTTAATTCATATCCCACTATTTCATTAATGTGTGTTTTAAATGCTCTTGGACAGGGATGTAGTGGAGGATAAACGCACCTAAACTCATTTTATGTTATTTGTTTGTTTGTTTGTTTAACTCCTTATTTTAAATTTCTTTCTTTTTTTTTTTTTTTTCAAATTTGCAATTACAAAGGTACTACTTTAAATATGAAGGCACATTCACATAAACATTTAATTACAATGTGTCTCTTCAAAACGTAGATTTCTGACGTTAAAATGTGATGTTTCATCAGACATTAGCTCACAACTGAAATAAAATGTAGCAGATCTATATTTGCACCCATATTCATGAATCCATAATATACATCACTGTGAATATTATTAAAGTGACACAAATTGGATAGGATCTTTTTCAGAGAAAAAATATGAATCAAGGTTTCTTCGAAAATATAACATCACTGCTAATGGGTGTATGTTTCATGTGATGACTTTATCATTTCATTTCACTCGACGTCTTGTCTTCCCCCTAGCAGCAGCCTCAGCTCTGGAGTTGTGCCTCAGTTTTTAGGTTATGATGTAACGCAGGGTCAGCGGCGTCCCTCTCCACCTGGCCCCGTGTCCTCTGTTTGTTTGAGCGCGGAGCGGGTTTCCCTGGTGAGCCCAGAAGTTTCCACTGTGAACAAGCGAGAGATGGAGATAAGGATGGAGAGATTAGGGAGAGAAGGGAGAGGAAAAAAAGAGGACAGGGGAAAAAATGTAGCCAACTGTAAAACAGTGAAAGATTGAGATAAAAGAGCGGAGATTAGGTTAGAGAGAAAAAGAAAGGAAGGCGAAGAAAAAGAGTTTAGTCAACTGTGAAACAGTGAAAGATAAGACAGGAGAGATTGGGAGAGGGGGGACACTGAAAGGGGAGAGATTAGAGGGGAAAAGAAAGTGGAGAAGAAAGCTGGGAACAGGGGAGTGAAGCTGGCTGTGAAAGACTGACAGATTGACATAAAAGAACAGAGATTGTGAAAGAGTGGAGATTGAAGAGAGATGGAGGGAGGGAAGGAAAGAGGTGGAGAGAGAAACGGAGAATGACTGTGGCCAACTGTTAAAAAAAAAAGATCAAGGGAGGGAGGAGAGACAGAGATAGGTGGAGTGATAAAGAACAAGGCTCGGAGAGGGTGAAAGATGACTCCATCCTTTACAGTTCCTAGCTCAGCTTGTATCACAGGTTCTTTTCAAGGGTTTGACAATATGGACCGCCTGATGTTGATTTGGGCCAGCTGACCGGTCAGTCAGCGGACCAATCAGATCACAGTCCAACAACACAAACCGGCATCGTACCGGAATGACTTCGTTCTGGTCACTGTCTCTGTTTGTAGCGATCTGGTGACGTCTGGCGAAAACGGAGCTTGCGTCGATTTAAACAGACATAGCTCAGCCTGAGTCAAACTGATGTAACTCTACACGATATTACACCTCCCATAGAGTCTCTGTATCATGTCTTTAAAAAAAAAAAAAAAAAGATTTTATGGTTTTTAGAGTTATTTTGACTTTCCAGGGTGTCGTGTGTGGGTCCTGTCTCTCTCCCTGCGCTGTATCCATTACAGCGTAAAAACAATAGCAATGGAAAAGAGGCAACGTTCTGTTTGTCTCTGTAAGCTAAGATCTTTCCAAATGTAAACATGTCCCGTGTGCACGTTCAAAATTATGGCTGCACCATGACATCATACAGAAAATATCTAGATACGCCTGGTGCATCCTTTTATACACTTTTCTACTCTGTAATTCAGAAGGACATATTTGGTATCTTTGGAAACCTTGGGATCTCCACTAGCATTGGAAATAAAGTTTTACGAGGCTGAACCAAGCAGCATGCATTAGTTATGATAAACGATAAATGATAAAACTGGCAGGGTTGAGGATGTTAATGTCCTCCCCTAGTGCCTACAATAAAATTTGGCACCGGTTGTGGTACTCGTACTGGTATCAGGTAGTGGTATTGAGGTCAATCGTTACTTCATTCAGACTAGAAACCAATAAAGTCATCATTTTCATCAGGCATAATTTTTTTAGATGTTTTTTCCTGTAGTACTTACAATAAAAGTTATACACAAGCAGGAATCTTTGCCAATCTCTTTCCATTTTCTATTTGCCAGGCTAGAAGTATTACGTATGAAACAAAATCGCAATGAGAACCAAGGAAGCATTCAAACTGGGCCAGCTGTCGTTGTTGTTGTTGTGGCTGATGGGAGTGAAACGTTCAGCTGTGGCCAGCTTCTCTCGCCGGTCAAACTTGTGTATTGGTCGTGTTTTTTCTCGCCGAGGGAATGTTTGGTTACTCAATCTCACCCCGGGGTCAGTCTGTTATCTTGCCCTTTCTGCTCTTCCATTGGCTGTCTCGCCTCTCTGTTTTTCTGCGTGTGTTTTTCCAGTCAGATTGGATGCCACCTCAGAGAGTTGTGCAGCTCCTTCAAACTGCAAACCCGAAATGAAAGGTTTGTTTGTTTCATTGAGAAAGCGGTGGTGGCCTTGGATTGGAAATGATGAATCAATCCCGTATTATTTGCACTGTTTGTCACAACGTCCAGGGAAGGCTTATCAAGCTGGTTCATTTTTTTTTTTAAGGTTACTGGCACTGCAAACTCACACTCAGTGCTCATGACAAGAAGCAGCAGCACCTAGGCTGTGTATTGGCAAAGCAGGTAGCTGACAGCGTCTCAGATCCCACCATGGTATTGGCAGGATGGACGGAGGGAGAGGCTTAACAGCATCATGGATTCCCACTCTGGTTTATGTTTCAGTTTTCATGCTGGTTGTATTGGCAGAGGAGATACCAGCTGGATATGAAGGCTCAGCTACATTAATTAAGTTAATAATAGCTGTTAGATCATACCTTTCAAATTCATTCACAATCATTTCTGTTTTTATTGTTGATCCTCCAGTCGTTTGGCTGCTGTGTAGAGCTGTCAACAACGGGGAAGCAAATATTTTTTTCCCCTTTTGCCTGTTGCATCAGGAAAATGAAACTCTTTGCTTCTTGTCCTGCTTTAGGATACTGTCTAGTGTGTAGTTTGTAGTTGCACGTGGTCCTCATCCACTCTATTATACTGTACTGTATGTGCGTATGTACAGTTCAGTTCAATTCAAGTCAATTCCATTCTGCTTATTGGCATGAACAATTATGACAAGTTGTTGCTAAAGCATTTTAGCAAAACAATTAATACAATTAATACAGTTATATATTTTACATAGATTATATACATTAAAACATTTATGCAATTTAACACAGTTAATCAACGTAAAGTTAATATGATTAGTACTGTATGCATATTAGATCAGCATCATTTGCATATACAAAGACGTACAGACATTTCTGTTATACCGATTTATTTACTTTTTTATGTATAGGTTCATATGGATATTTCTTCCTTGATTTTAACTATAGTCCCCTGTATTGTTGTGTCAATTTGAATTCCCCCTGTGGGAGATCAATAAAAGTACATCTTATCTTATCTTATCTTATCTAGAGAGAGATACCAGCAGACAGTGAAATCACTGCTCAGAAAAGTCATCGCCTCATTGGGAGAATTTTTAGGACACATAGGCAGTGAGAAACTGGAACTACCATTCATTTTGTTTTGGGCCACTGAAGCTCAGTCAAGGTCCCATGTTGGACCCTGGACCTCACTTTGAGAACCGCCACCCCAGCCCTCCCTCCCCTCCCTGTCCCAGGCTGGGATATGGCTCTTATTAGCGGTCCTTGCCATGGCAGCCTGGGGAAGCCTTTTGAAACCTAATATGGTCTTAAATCAGATTTATAAATGTTTAGGTGTATTATGAAAAACACACATGCAGGCCGCCTCGGCAAAACCGGGCCTTGTTTGTGTGTGTGTGTGTGTGTGGTTGTGCATGTGTGTAAGTGTTTGTGTGTGTGTGAGAGAGAGAGAGAGAGAGAGAGAGAGGGAAAGAGGGAAAGCATGCTGTGAACAAGCGGGAAAGAGAGAATTGTGTGTGTGAGATAAGAGAGAAAACTGTGAATGTCTGTGTGTGCGACTTTTTGTGCTTTCTTGTGTGTGTGTGTGTGTGTGTGTGTGTGTGTGTTTGTGTTTGTGTGTTTTTCCTTGCCCTAATTCCTCCAGTGCGACAGCGTTTCAATAAACAGCATACCCATATAAAGAGAACCAGTCTATACACACACACTCGGTCAGGTCATATTGCCGTGTGTATACATTGTGCAGCCGAAGTTAAAACAGATTGAATGACAGCCAGGAAACATGATAAGCTTTTAAACTCTGATGATGGAAAGAAAAAATAATTTCACCCCACTTTTTAAATGTTTTTGTGCTGGAAAATTTGCTTCTCAATAATTCATAACAGCAGGAGCTGTGTGTGTGTGTGTGTGTGTATAGTCATGTGCATGTGTGTATGTGTTACCCTCAGTGCATAAATGTGTTAGGAGTGTAAGTGTATTTTGGTGTGTGTGTGTGTGTGTGTGTGTGTGTGCGCTCATTTGCTCCAGGGCATTCTCACACTTTGCCGCATTGCCACATTCACCAATTTTGGTGAGAGAGAACACACACACACACACACACACACACACACACACACACACACACACGCACGCAGGAATGTGCCGATCCTATCTTAGTAAGATGTTTTGTGTGGTTTACAGTCTCATGTAACCTTGCATATAATACCAACAACAGCAATAATAATAACAATAAACAAGAAAACAAACAAACAAACAAAAAAACAGCTTTGATATTGGATTGGTAGTTAGTTTTGGCTGATATCCAAAGCTTAGATATCGTATTTGGATCAGAAACTGAATGAAAAACTGAAAGTTGATCGGCGCATCCCTACAAACCCACATTCATTCAAACAGGATCAGGTGTTGCTGTTATTTGCTGAGTCCTGTGTTGTGGGCGTGTCACTTCACACACGTCTGCTCACCGGCTGCGTGATTGGTCGTCATGAGTGATGTCAGGACAAAAGTTGATTCTGGTTTATCTTTCTTGCTGGGTGCCGCTGCGTTTTGTTGCACCGCCACAACCACAATGCACTTTTCAAAATGAATGAGATCCTTTTTGCTGTGTGAATAAGCTCAAACTCTGACTTTTGTGAGGTCTCCACTTGTAAATTCACTTTTCAGCATTTCTAATAATAAAATGCTCTCGTATTCAGACTCTTTGGCAACAGATTTACGTAACATGATGAAAGATGACTGAAATGAAATGAATTTGAAAATGATGCTGCTCGGGATTTAACCTCTTTTAATCTCTATCTCTGTAGGGATTTGAACAGAAACAACATCACCAGAATCACGAAGGTGGACTTCTCTGGCGTCAAGAACCTCCGGATTCTGTAAGTTTTTACATTCTTTGTTTGTTTGTTTGTTTGTTGGTTTGTTTCATTCTGTCTCATTTTGTACAAGTGAATCAGCTGATTTTGCTGAAATGAGACTTGGATTCTCAAAGCAAGTTAGGTGAAAAGTTTAAATTACGCTGACTGTACTCTGTTCTGTTTTTGTAAAGCACGAATGCACAGCTGGCCAGTTCATTTCAAAATATTTATACAGTATGAAAAAAATTAAAAATAGATCATGAACTTCATCATCCATC
>NC_043989.1:10222666-10232666 GCF_902150065.1 Myripristis murdjan
ATATGCAAGACAATAGTTAGTTAACAGGACTAACACATTTTATGCCAGTTAATCTGTGTTTATATACAACAACCAGCAAAGAGTAAATTAAACACCTTTGTTTATCAGAAACCTAATAATATGATTCTAGTAAGTTGCTCCTATTCTAAAGGATCTCATTTTATATAAACACCGTAGTCACACTAAATTTACATGCAACATAAGTTGTTAAAAAGATTAATGTATTCTTACTGACTTTATGCAAACACTTCAACAGAATGGGAATAAGTTCAACATCTATGTATGTCTAATAATCTGGTAATCGGAGTAAGTTACTCCTATTTCAGAGGATCTGATGTTGAGTCACACTAGAGTAACCCTGATTTTTACGGTATATTTACATACAAGATAGTTATCTCTTATCGAATGTATTTACTTTGATTCCAAGTAATTGACCTCTTGTTGACTGTTAAGCCAAACTGCAGTAATCCTCTCTAATCTTATCAAAAACTGAATGTGACTGTGATTACACCATGTCGTCTTCAAATGGGTTCTCCAGCAGCAGCAGCAGCAGCAGCCGTCTGAATACTTTCCATTCTGGATGAGCAGATAGTCTCGTTGAAATCTCAGACACGGCTATCTCAGCGGGCCTAATGCATGCAGAAGCCCCTTGGCAGCCGAACGTCGCAAGATTTCTTCCAGATTGCGGCAGAATTGGGCAATTCCAAACCAATTTAGATCTAGGTGAAAAACGTGTGCTAGATATTGAACATTTGGCTGGGAAAGTTAAATGTGGTTTCACCTATTGTGTTTCAACAACAAGTGAACTCAATATCCCCCTGCATTATTCCCTTAATTTATTCAGCGAGTGTGAGTGCGCCATAAGGTAGTATGACATCATTCTGCTTTTAGTGTGGGTCGCAAAGTTTTTTTTTTTTTTTTTTCTAACACTGTCGAATAAAATAGATGCATCAGGCCCCACACACATGAAATCAATACTTTTTTTCTCTGTTTTCTCCATCTCTCTCTCTCTGTCTCTCTGTCTCTGTCTATGACTAATTCCTGATATGCACCAATATGAAAACAATACCTCATCCTAACAATATGCCAAATCCCAGCACCATGTGTTTTTCTTTTGAGCGCTTGCCTTCATAAACTACATTCAATAAATCAGCATGCGGTTGATCCCTTGATAAGCTTTTTTATCCAGAGGAATCAAGAGAAAAGGCAACTACACTAGAACAAACATGTTGGATTTAAGACAGGCGGTATTTTACAAGTGATGGTTTTGAATCAGGAGCGTGTGTGTGTGTGTGTGTGTTTGCTCTTTTGCGTGCATATGTGTGTGCATGCTGTTTTTGTGTGTGGTGGATACTTGGATACTTGTTTACGCTCATATTAGAAGATATATACAGTATGTTAAAGTCAGTGTGTATGTCTCTGTGCATGTTTGCCATGAGTTTTGCACCTTGGATTTGTGTATTTGTGTGTGTTCTTGCCTGTTTGTGTGTGTGTATGCATGCGAGTGTGTATGCAATTGTTCAATCAATAGTTTAGGTATTTTGTTCCAACTGTCATGACTTTTCAGTTGCCTTTGTGCATGCACACGTGTGTGTGTGTGTGTGTGTGTGTGTGTGTGTGTGTGTGTGTATGTGAGGGCATAAACTTGCTGGATTTAAGCCTGTGTTTAATTTAGATGGATTAGATTAGAATCAGGAACATGTGCATTTTGTTACTGTTGTTACTTTGCTGTGATTTTACTTAAATAAAAGAATAGCTTTTGTAAAAGTCGACTTAAACGTCGCTCATTTAAAATGTAGACAGAGTAAAAGTGACTGAGGGGCTTTATAGACACAACAAATGTGATACATGCAATCTTGCATAACTCAATTGCAAACTCAATTCTTTTGGAGATTACAAAAAAAGGACGCCAGCAAACTAAAGGGACATTCCTCTTTTTATCTCGTCTGATTGGCTGTGCATTCACTGTGAAGGTTCCCACAATTTGTCAGTTTTTTTTTAACCATTTTCTGACCCTGCTGTTTCTGTTTTGTAATGCATGAGATTTAAAATGTAACTCAGTGCAGTACCTCAGCAAAGATTTACTAATGTAAAAGTAAAAAAAAAAAAACTAACCTCGAAAACAGATTATAAAATGTACAAGTAAACACAAACCTGCTCAATGACATTACCATAAGTAAATGTAATATTCTTCCAGCTCTCTGTGTATGTGTTGATGTGTGTGTGTGCTTGAGTCGGGCATCATCCAGTTGAGTGCAAATTTCAGTCTGTGCATCCAACGGCGTGTCAGTGTGTGTGTGTGTCAGAGTGTGTGTGTGTGTGTCTGACTAACTGATATGACAAGCAGTGGATTAATGGCCGGAATACAGCCACACGTCTAAACATTTTCTTTGAGCGAGTATTTATAAGCGGGATCGTGCCAAAACGACTCCGATTCCACATGGCACGCCAGACAGCATCCCTCCGCCCCGCTCTGGTTTGATAGAGCTCCTTTCGTCTGTCTTCTTCTATCTCTCTCACTCAATCCGTCTTGTCATGCGGGGTCTGTTTCTCCGTCTATCTGCGTTTTCTCTTTCTCACCCTCCCTCTATCTGTCCCTCTCTCTTTCTCCGCTGCTCGCCCTTTTACTTCGCTTGCTTCCTTCCCTCCCTTCGTCGTCCCATCCCTTTCATCCCTACCTCCCTCTAGCCCTCTCCTCCTTTTCCCACCTTTCACAGTCTTGTTCTCCTCCCATCTCTTCCTCTCTCTCCCCCCCTCCATCCTCCCCCTTTCCCAAGATGTCACTCGTAACATCTTTAGACAGAAAATCCAAACACACATCTGCGGGGATGTTCTCTCTCTCTCTCTCTGTGTGTCTGTCCCATCTGGAAAACCTTAGGTTGTCCTGAAACATGACAACACACACAGAGCAGGGAGGGAAGAAGGGGAATATTCATTACATTGGGAACAACACTGAAATGGCAGAAGAGAAATGGGGAAGGACGATATCCACTGAGGGATGGAGGAGGGATGGGCTGCTAATTGTTTGTGTTGGCCGCGGCGTGGTGACATTTGTGAAGCGCTGCGTGTCTCCGACTTTTGCTCGGCTTTGGTACGCGTCTCCGATTCGATTCTGTCGAGTTTGGTCAATACGCTGATTGCTTGTTTACACAACCAATTTTAAAATGTAAGCGGCGCTCTGGATGTTGTAATTCCCCTCTCAGTCTCTCTCTGGCAAACGCCTAACGCCTGATTTGGCTCTTTGCACTGGCCAGAAAATTAGATTTATCAGTGTTATTTTTTCCCCCCCGGGTTTGCATCCTCAGACAAGACGGGATAGTCTTGCTGGGAAAAGTAGGGGGAAAAAAATCACTGGTTTTGCTCTTCCTTTTACTGTCACACGCAGAAATATCACAGGATATTTATGCTGGTAGTGTTATTGAATACTTTATTTGTTTAATTGTGTAATCTCTCTCTCTCTCTCTCTCTCTCTCTCTCTCTCTAGTCATCTGGAAGACAACCAGATCAGCGTTATAGAAAGAGGAGCCTTCCAGGACCTCAAACTGCTGGAGAGACTGTAAGTACAGTGTTTGTGTGTATGTGTATTTGATTGTGTGTGTGTGTGTGTGTGTGTGTGTGTGTGTGTGTGTGTGTGTGTGTGTGTGTGTGTGTGTGTGTGTGTGTGTGTGTGTGTGCGTCACTGTGGTTGTCCATATGTTGTCTGTACTTTCCCATTTCTGTACCCTCTAACTCTTGCTTGCATCCTTGCAAGTGCAGCCTCTTGACAAGTCCTGATTGTTTTGTGTGTGTGTGTGTGTGTGTGTGTGTGTGTGTGTGAGTGAATGTGTTGTTTGTCAGTCCTTGTCACACATCAGTGTAAGACCTAGTACAACCTTGAGGCTCACTTGGCATCCATCCTTTCTCACTCACTCACTCCCTCTCTCTCTCTCTCTCGCACACACACACACACACGCGCGCACACACACACATACTCGCACACTCACAAACACACATGCGCATATTTGTCTAGTTATTGCTGTCTTTCCAGGCACTCACCTTTGACTTCCTGCCACTGTCTGCCCATCTCGTCAAGCCAACACACACACACACACACACACACACACACACACATACACGTACACACACACAGTATACCTGGATGATACACAAGTCTGCCCACTTTAGACATCACCTTGGAATCTCACAAACAACTTGCCTCTGTCTTTATGCCAGTAAGTGTGTGTACTTGTGTGTATGTGTGTGTGTGTGTGTGTCCGTCAGCTCACACTTAGCCTCTAGTCAACAGAATCAAGGTGTCAGTGGATACACACCACTTCCCTCACACACACACACACCTGCATGTTTATGAGCGTGTGGGAAGGACGGCAGGCAGACGGCTTGTAGGACGAGCGGCCTCCATGCTCCTCCTGTAGAGAGGATTTATGACACTGTAGCATGAGACGAGGTCAGAGAGTACACACTGTGTGTATTGTCAGTGTCCTGGAAAACACCGTGTATCCCCTAAAAATCAACTCGACTTTTATAGGCACTTTTATAGAGGCCTTTCAGATGATGTAAGATAATGCTTTGGCCGCCATATTGGAAGTCCTCTCATCCTGGCAGCAAGAGGTAAGTAAAGTGTTTTCAAAACGTAAGACTCGGTCGTCCCGGTGTGGAATCGATGTGGAAAAACTCTTTGGTGTTATGATGGGAAGCCAGTTGTTTTCCCACTGATGCATTTTATTTCATTTATTTAATATTCAGATAATGTTAGCTATTTACTTTTCTTGTTAAATCATTGTTTGTACAGGAACTACACAGCGAGTACCTGCTGTTACACGGCATTTGATTGTGGTGGGATGTAGGAGGTCAGAAGTTGTGAATGCATCATTACTGACGGCTGTTAACTAGAATAGCTAGGGCTCACGGCTGCAGACACTGTAGTCCAGTCATTTTAGGCCAAACTTGGGGTAAACCTGCAAATTGCAAGAGAAGCAAACTCAACTGATTTTGGATCCTCAGTATGTCCTGAGTGAGGAAAAAAAGTCCCAAGGAATCCCATTGGTGGAAAGTTTTGAAAATCACCTGTATATGACCATATAATACCAAAAAACAGCCTTTTTAACACACAGGGGAAAGGGGTTCAAAATTTTACTTTCAGATATCACTATAAAAATTCACAAGTTGATAACACACATAAAGACAAGAAAAAAGTCAATTACCAGTTCTTTGAATTATTCTGTTTACACATGCATATCACACATTATCTGATTTGATATGCGCTAATTGGAATAAATGCCAGAACAGATATTTAAACAGTGAATTAAAAGGTTACTATATATATTTATATAGTAACCTTGAATTAAAAGATTATTATATAACAGTGAATTAAAAGGTTACTATATAGGCTATATAGTAACCTTTTAATTAACTTAATTTAATAACCATTTATTCCAGTTAGCACATGGAATGGAATGGAATTATTCCAATTCCATTTATTCCAATTAGCGCATATCAAATCAGATAATGTGTGAACAGAATGATTCATAGAACTTGTAATTGACCTTTTTTCTTGTCTTTGTGTGTGTAATCAACTTGTGAATTTTTACAGTGATATCTGAAAGTAAAAATTTGAACCCCTTTCACCTGTGTGTTAAAAAGGGTGTTTTTTGTATTATATGGTCATATATAGGTGATTTTCAAAACTTTCCACCAATGGTATTTCTTGGGACTTTTTGTCCTAGGTTTTTTCATAAAACGACTGGACTACTGTGCAGTCTATGCCGGTGGCCTAAACTTGGAAACAAATCCACTTCATCAGACAAATCTCTTTTACTCATAGTGCTACGACTGGATCTACACCAGCAGCCGTCTTTTTGAAATGTCGCTCTGGTTTTAGCCCGCAGGCAAGCGCTTGAACTTAAAGATGTCGTGTAGCACCGGGCACACCGAGGTACGGTCTCTGGGACAGCTCTGGGACAGTAGAGACACTTATCATTACAAATGAAAGTCAGTGAAGTGATGCAAGTTATTGAAGCAAAGTTATTAAACTAAATGTAACTTAAATTCGGGACAGTGGATGTCAAGTCTGGGATAATTGAAAGTAGAATTGGGTGCAGTTGCAGGACACTGAGAAAAGAAAGTTATTATCGAGCCCTGCCTCCAGGTTGTAACATATTAAGCCATTATTTGCAGAGCCCGTCCTCCACTGCACCAGCTATGGCTGCTTGGAGATTTGTCTGTCATCTGCAGGCCCTGCAGTGCTGGAGAATTTTATTTTTTCTGAGACACACATCATCATCACCCCACACTGGTAATGCTTTGATTTGTAGCCCGTTTCACCTCAAATATCAATTCCTCCTTCCTCCAAAGTGCACGGAGGACAGTTAATGTCATTCCGGCTGACAATCGTCACAGTAAAAGTATTTCATATTTACGCGCGAGCCAAATTCAAGTATATTTTTGTTGGAACGCGGATCTGTTTTGTCTAAATCGTCTTTTCCACTGGGCAGTATCTCTTTGCCGGTTCTGCCTGCTGTTGACAGAAGGGGTTGAGGTGAGTTCAGGTTTTACAAGAACAAGACGAAGGCAAGAGTTATTCCCCTACTGAAGCTAACACACCTCATTCACATTTTATTATTTGCAGCATTTCAAAGTTTGCTTAAGCTTGCTCGGCGGCTGGATTGAAACATGGAGATGGAGAGAGCTGTAAATTCAGTCCGTGCTGCAGCAGACTCCCCCGAGTGGATGAAAGCCTCGGGGAAGTTGAGTGGCAGCAACATGTGTATCTTGTCTCCTAAATGGAGATCACACATCTGATAGGGGAAAGTGACAGGCAATGGGCTGCTTTAATGTTAAAAGGCCCTTTTAATGCGGCGTGTCAGGGAGGTTCAGAGGTGATGGGTGAGGTGGGGGGAAGAGGTTAGCGGGCCAAACTAGTTGTGTGTCGTAACCTAACAAAGATGCCACTGATTCAAGACGTTTGAGAAGAGGCTGTGCTCGTTCTCGTGAAGAAATACCTTGTTGAAATGGTTTTACTGTCGTGTGCGTCTCTGAATGCGAGGTGTCAAGGTGCAAAGTTGTGTTTATGCATTAAAATGAAAGAGAGCAAACAAAACTTTTTTTTTTTTTTTTTTTTTTTTCGCAGTCCTGAGTCATTTGAAGATATGCTTTTAGGCATGCATGATGCATTTTATATATATATATTTTTTTTTTTGGTAGTGTCAGGTGCTGAATGTTTGGAGACGTGACAAAATAAAAGGTAAAGTCCAAGGATGAGTTTTGTCGATCACTTACATAAAAGAGGAGTTTCTTTTTCTTTGGTTTTGAGAAAATAATAAAGCCACAAATGTTATGAAAGCTCCCAATCCAACAAACCACTACAGCATACACATTTTTTTTTTTTTTTTTTTTTTTTTTTTTTTTTATGGAAATAAACACCTCGCTTTTAGAGAAGGCATCATTGTGGACGTAAAGTTCATCAAGTTCATTTTGAAACATACCTTCAACAGATTGATTTATCAGTCATTATTGCTGTGGTTGTTTTTCCAGCTGTATTTTGCACAGCTGCATCATGGCGAGGATGCCAATAACGACCCTGCTCATTTCATTTTTTTTTTCTTGGCTCGTACGGAAATGCTTTTTTTAAAATGCCTGGTTGACAGGTTCTCTGATATGGTGTCAGTCAGGGTTAAAGGTTAGGGGTCAGAGGTCGCGGTGCTGAGTTGGTGTGATTTGTGGAGTCACAATGTGAAAAACACAGCGCTGTGCAGTCGGCTCTGTGGAGTGAGACGGTGGATTCTCGACAAACAAATGTATCATAGATTTATGTCTTGGGGCTGTTCACCTAACACATCAATAGCAGCAAAACAAGCAAGCAGTGTTGCCCTGAAATGACCAAATATGAAGATTAATTTCATTTTTATTGCGACACGAGGGTTTGCAGTTTCACTGGAGTATTGGGGAAATCAAAAGGAGATTTTCTCAGACAATCCATCTTTCAGTGGCGAGCTAGGCCCACTGTAATAATACACTACAAAATGCCATTTCAGGTTTGAATGTCGCTCAGTCAAGACATTCTATAGCTGTGTGATGTTGATCTAGCATGCAAATTAAACGCTTTTTCTCTGTTTTTCTTACCCAGGCAGTGATAAAGATTCTGGATTTTGAGATACTAGCCCAGTGAGACTAATTCACTTCAATCTCCAAACCATTGCTACTGGACTCCATTTTAATTCTGACTAATAAGGATAATTTTCCACATATTAAAAATGTACTACCCACAGATTTGCGGGTTGGTAATATTGCAAGGATTTCTCTCCAAAACCGTATATATATCTATTTTGGCAAAATAAAAATGCAACCTCATACTCATCCGTCATTATTTCAAAACACACAAAGGATTTTCTTTGTAAGCAAAGCCCTTAAGATGAGTCATAGCTGTAATAGTAGCCCATCATGTGCTTTACTTTTATACCAGCAGTCATTTTCTAACAGTAGGGGTCAATTATTCCAAATGGTGGATATCTCGGTGTTGGAATAAAACTCTGTCTTTCCATTGGTGAGAACAGGAGTGAAAGTCAGGGTCTTATTATCATTATCACAGGGGTTAAAAGGTTGGTGTCTGTGTCTTCTCCGACGCAGATTTTACTCGGTGACCCCGCGACCCTCCGCCCTCTTTTTCCTCTCCGCGCCTCGCTTCTCGTTTCCAAGGCTTTGGTCGCCTGATAAGGCCTACACTCCCTCTCCTCACGCTTTCCTCATCAATCTCTGTTTTAAGCGTCTCCACCCTGCTTTATACAGACACACAGTGCCTCACACTTACACACACACTCCATCTCGTGCTTCATTTCTAGAATACACACACACACACACACACATCTCCTGTTTACCATTCCGTCTCCATCATATCCTGCTTTCTCTCTGCCAAGTGCTTTTTCCGAGTCAAACTTTTGAAAACACTGGGCATGAGTGGGTTGCCGTACCATATTCATAGAGAAATACTTTTTGACATATTGGTATCTCAAAATGAAAAACATATCAGGCTTATTAATGATAAGATTATGGTTTTTTTTGTTTGTTTGTTTGTTTTGACACCACTCAGTCCACTCAAGTAAATAAAATCAAAAGAAAACGCTCCACTTTGCCACATTACAGATGAGGACAAACATGAGGTTAAGCTTCGGTACACAACTGGAATTGACACTTGGCATAATGAAAAACATTTGACAGCCCCTTCTTGTTCTGCTTCTTAATATATTTGACCTTAAAGTCAGTTCAAGACAACGTATAGCTGCTCAGAAGTCTTTAACGAGGCAAGAAAAATGACAAAACGGATTTTAAAATTTGCCAAAACGTATATTAAATGCAACCATAGTAGAGTGAATAAAGGGATTTAGAGAGGGGGAACACTTTACGGATCAGTTTTCCTATAGGATTATGTTTCAAAGGGGATTCCTGAGTGGATGACACTTGTATCCAACAGACGCTGCAAAGCAAAACCCAGATCCTTTCCTCAGGTCTGCTGGTCAAAGCACAGAGCGGATGGAAGTGATAACTGGCATTAGAAAGCTTACAACACGATAACCTATAACTTTTAACCCAAATACACACACACACACACACACACACACACACACACACACACACACACACACACACAAACACAGCATGATAACCAATAGGTCACGATCACAGGAAACCAGACAGACCCTCCCATGAGTTTGACCTTTGACCTGTGAACTGCCGACCCTCAAGGTGATGCAGTTGGCTGATTGAAGACGCTTGAATCAAAACAGAGGCATCGATCTAAGTGATGGATTAGTGTGTGTGTGTGTGTGTGTGTGTGTGTGTGTGTGTGTGTGTGTGTACATCTGTTTCTGTATCACACCCAACTGTATTTATATTATAGTACCATCTACATCTGCTGAGGATAGTCTGTCAACAGTTTAATTCAACTTTCTATTTCAGCGCTCAGATATTAAACGGATGATAACCATAGCAACAATAAACTGATAGCTAC
>NC_043989.1:10235166-10237666 GCF_902150065.1 Myripristis murdjan
TTGCAGAAAAGCCGCAGGAGGGATTAATTCTAGTGGGAAACAGATTGAAAAACACCAGAAACCCCTGTTTTAAAACCCGAGACAGACTGATAGTGTGTTCCTTGTATTTGTGGCGATGTTTGATATATTGCCGAAGACAGCAACTGAGACTGTTATGGCTGAGAGAAAATTGTCATTTACGTCAACTGCGGCTTCAGAGATCACACACGGTCAAAATCCTCGTCCGGATATCAATCCACCGCGTGGCAGGGACACACACCGTGACACGCGCCTCCACACACACACACGCACACACTCCATAAAATCACTCCATGTTTTTTTCTTTTATCTTCCGTCCTCTCCATATTTATCTCTCTCTTTCTCTCTCTCTAAGAGTGACAGCCTCATTTCCTCCATCACTTGGCTTACTGTGCTATAAAACCCCTAATTGGTCTCGATAGCTCTTATTTATCACCGCTCTAATAGAAATCCCTAAAGAGCTCTCAGACAACTCGGTGGAAGAGTGGAAAGGGTGAAGCCGGTCCAAACTTAACATTATAAATCTCATGTTCTTTATATCCCTGCTTCGCCATCAGCACAATCTAAATTACAGTGTCTGGAGTTTCCTCTTCTTTCTCTTTTTTTCGTCTTTCCGCTTTCCCCCGTTTTTCTCTTAAAATGATTATTTATTTATTTTATTTTGGTACTTTTTGTCCCGTCCGCGCTGTGAAGGAAGCGGCGATGATGAACAGTGTGCAGAGGGAAGGAGCGACACACACACAGAGAGAGAGAGAAAGAGAGAGAGAAGAGAGGGTTGCAGAGAAAGAAAAGGGAAGACATGGAGAGAGAGAGAGAGAATGACGGGGGATGATAGAGTGATGGGGAAAGTTGGGAGAGGGAGGAGAAGAGAGGAACAGCAGGAGGATAAGGAGGAGGAGAGAGGAGAGGTTTTGCCGGTGGGTTTCTGGTTTGGGTTCGTAACCTTTCTCCCTGTCAGCCTCGGTTACATATTAAATGATGGCAGTGTGATAGGAATTACCTCTTAACCCTCCTATTAAAACCCTGCGGTCTGAGGTTTGGAGAGGGGCGGAGAGGGAAGGAGCTGGACTAGCATTAAGGGAAAACAGGGCCGAGGTTTGGAGGTTGGGAGGTAAAGGGCGAGAGGTATACGGCTAGATAATAGCTTTTCACCATAGCGTCTTGGATCCTGCTGGGATGCAGCGGGCGATTCAAAGCGAGCAACAAAGAGGCTGGCGTGGCTTCTCATTGGAAAACGCGGCGCTCCGGTTGAGCAACAGCTGTGGCTTATGACTGCCTGACAGAGACAGATGGACAGTAGGTATCGAGGAGGTCACGCGGTGGGCGGGGGTTGAAAAGGATGCTGGTGCAGGATGAAGGGAGAGACGGTGGGAAAGACGTGCGAGATGGATGGAGGGAGCGGAGTCTAGGTGCTTGGTGGGGGGGGAGAAGTGAGAGAAAAGAGGGAGCGAGATAGTCGGATGGGGAGATAGATGGATAGAGGGCTGGAGTCTGTGGGTTTCAGTGTGTGCAGTCTGTGGTCGTCTCCCCCACAGTTTGCAGAGACTGTGGTCGATGTCTCTCTCTCTCTCTCTTGCAAACACACACACACACACACTGAGCTCGGTCTCTGAGCAGAATACATTTGTGTGAAATCTAATTGAAGTCCTGGTCTTGAAAAGCAAAATGTATTCATGATAGCTCGGATGGAAAAACAGAAGTCATCGGATAGGGGGCTGGTGATATTTGACAATTTTTGCACACAAGAATGCACATTTCAATCTGTCAGGGAGAATCCGAATCCGAATTTGCTTTATTCAGCAAATACACTCATTAATTGCACATGATGCTCTTTCTGGGATGCTGTTACACACATAGCCAAAATAAAAAAACTAAAACCTGTATTTACGCCAGAACCAACATCATGTACTAAATTTAGATAGGGAGTTTTACTTTGCAGGACAAAGTCTGTGTACGGACCCCCACATGAAGAGATTTCGCCCTATAAGGACCCTGATATTAAAACATATTTTAGTTTGTGTGAGCTGTAAAATTGTTTAAATGTCTTACCTAAACACTGACAAATAGATTCAAAGTGGCGAAATTAAAACGCGGGTTAATGAACGTGAATTAAATCAAAGTGAAATTCAACTGTTTTTAATTTTGCTGAGGACCCCTAGTGGTCCCTGGACCTCACTGTGAAAACACTTTAAAAAGGCTTAATGCCTGTTAGGCTACTGTCTAATACCCACTAATAAAACCGATCCAGACCGAGCCCTCATCCTGTTGTCTTCACTTTTCCCATCTGTGTGTGTGTCTCTGCAGGCTTTTATGTGTGTGTGTGCGTCTGTGTGTTGTGTACAGGGCCCCTAATGCACTGTCTGAACCAGCGTCGGTTTTTCTGTCAGTGATACTCATGAAGCAGCGACATTCCCCTCCATTAAAGGGGCTCGTGTTACATTAGATTGGTTTGCATGAGAGGAGAGAGAGAGAGAGAGCGGGT
>NC_043989.1:10242666-10245166 GCF_902150065.1 Myripristis murdjan
TGTGAGTTTGTATTGTGTGTGTTGGGGGAAGGGAGTAAAAGCACATTAAATTCCTACACACTACACACCATCAATGACAAAGTTAAAGCACTAATCAAATATAATGTTAAGCCATCATCATATTCATTTGGCATTAACAAATATTTTAGTCTTCCAGGGTTTTTTTTTTTTTTTTTTTTTTTTTTTTTAATTTATTCAGTCACACATCCATTCCTCAACTAATGCAATCAATTTTTGACCACCTGATAGCAAAGTAGCAGTTTAATTTAGTAGCTAAAGACTCTAGAGAGTAGAAAAATCTCAGGTTTGATCCCGGGAGGAGCCGTTTGTCCGAAAACACAGGAATCCACCTTGGAGCAGCAGCTAAATGACAATGTGTTGTTTTTACATGCATCTCAGTGTATGGATGCTATAAGGCAAGATTTTTTTTTCTTTCATCTGTTCACCTTCGTTGGCAGATTCCAAACCTCACAACTCTGGCGTTTATGTGAAAAAAAAAAAAAAAAAAAATCTAATAATACGATACCATGGATTTATATGTGCTCTCAGTCCCTTTCAGAGCAGGTGTTGCCTTTTTCGAATGGCGGCTCTCTCGCTTCTGAATAAGTGTCTTCCTGCGTTTTAGCGGCTGAAACCTGACCTGCGGTGTAACAGCGTGAACGTCTGCCGCTGAGTTATGGTGATGTCATCCGAGAGCGTCTGTCTCCAGTCTCCTCTTGAATTCTGGGAAACGGTGTTTCCAGGTTATTTACTGTAGGGTGACATCTGGGCCTACCGTCGGTATAAATCGATGCTTCAGCTCGGTGTGGGGCCACATGCTGCTGATGCTGCTCCGAGTGTGTGTGTGTGTGTGTGTGTGTGTGGATACACTGATAATATTGTATGGGTCGAACTACAGCACTAGTTTTTGGATTGTGTAAGTTGTGTAATGTGTGTTGTGCGAAGCTTTATTGAATGAATGTGAGCCAGTGGAAGTCAAGAAATATTTGTGTGTGCGTGTGTGTGTGTGTGTGTGTGTGTGTGACTTTGTGTGAGGTCTACATACTAAGCTTCCATTGTTGACCATTATTATGGCTACAGACTTACTTCACAGCTGGAGCTGGCTAATGTCTCTGAGTCTCATGCACGCACACACACACACACACACACACACACACACACACACACACACAAAGAGGTGTCTAGAGAGTCATACATGCTGTTATATGTGTGTGTGCATATGTGTGCCTATGTGTGTGTGTGTGTCAGACATTAGACTTGTGATTTATACTGTTTAAGTAAAGTCTGATTGTTACAAATGAACCCAAACTGTTATTATTGCTCTGGCGTAATCAGAGTCATATATACACCCACACCCACAGAGTGACACACAAACACTCTTATTCTTTTCTGTGTCACACACACACACACACACACACACACACACACACACACACACACACACACACACACACGGTAACAGAAACACTACAGATATACACAGGGGCTCTCTCATGGTCGCGAGGAGACACAAACAAACACAAACCAGTTCTGTCGCTTGTTCCCTCTCTCCTCATCCGTCTTTCTCTGTCACACAAACACATTGTCTCATATACACTCGCAGCAGTCTGATATACACTCGCAATGCAGAGACCGGGCTAACACGAGTGTGCTGTAACTCTTTCTCAACTGATCTAAAAGATAGAGTTAAGAAAATAGTAGATACGTAAACATATTCGGCAGTAATATTTCCTCTCGCCCTTGCAGAAATCTCTCTCTGTTGGTGGGAAGCGCCTCTGAATCGGTATTTAAACCATGCAACTTTAAATTGGTCCACTGACATTGGAACCTCACGTTGGCACTTGTGCATGTGGTTCAACTATATGTCAAGAGTTTCATCCTAAAATGGTACACAAGCTATTAAAAAAAAAAAAAAAATCACCTCCTTCTCTGACACAGTGTCTGAAAATAGCTTTAAAAGCAAAAAAATGTCGTGGGTTATTTTTAAAGTTCTGAGTCATCTTAATCTTTGGTTTGTTAGCAGAAAAAAAAGTGACTAAGGAAATAATCATTTGTGGTTTTGAGGTGCAGATTCATGAATTTCAGGAAGCAATTTGTTTCTGCAGGGACATGGGGGGAGCATTTTGGAAATTCCTCACCCATTGAAGTTGCATACGTTTACCATTTTTAGCGGTGTCATTATATTACTGTGGTGCAGCATGCTAGCTAGAGATCTTATTTTGGAAGCTGGAAAAAAAGGCATTTACCCCGTTCTTGTTACACGACAGTGGAGCCAGAAGGGGGGAAACTCGAGGGGGGGATTAACTCAAGATGCAAGGAAGTCTGCTTCATGGCACGAAACTGGAAGAGGGCACTGTTCTTCCAGTGTAGCAAGAACCACAGTTTCTTGCACGGGAAAATGGTGGAAAAACTGAAAAGGCAATGAAAAAATTAGCATGCTTACCTTTTCACATAAAGCAAAAAACCTTTGAAGAGGCAAAAATTCCCAGTGAAAGGAAAC